>NC_135220.1:22772853-22905353 GCF_052324685.1 Brachyhypopomus gauderio | reverse complement strand
GGCCAGCTCTGTGTTAACTGCCGCCCCCTGCGAAAAAAAATCCCTACCTCAGAAACCCCCGCCACCACAGAGAATGTGCTTCCTTTCCTCCTTCAGAACAAAAGCGACAGAGCAGCCCAAACCAGGGCTGACGCCATTTGTAAAGTAATGAGCAAATGTCTGGTGCTCACACACAGAAGTCAGAGATTTATTGGACCTGCAGCGAAAGGGATTTTCTAACTGTGAAAATGTGGCACTATCTCCAAGTTGCATCTGCAGAGGCAGTGTGCATTTTATTTATTTATTTTTTAATAAAGCAGATGCAGAACTACAGTGTGACTCAGGCCTTACGTGACATCACGAACAGGACAGAACTACAGTGTGAGTCAGGCCTTATGTGACATCACAAACAGGACAGATCTACAGTGTGAGTCAGGCCTTATGTGACATCACAAACAGGACATAACTACAGTGTGACTCAGGCCTTATGTGACATCACAAACAGGACAGAACTACAGTGTGAGTCTGGCCTTATGTGACATCACAAACAGGACAGAACTATAGTGTGTGTCATGCCTTATGTGACATCACAAACAGGACAGAACTACAGTGTGAGTCTGGCTTTATGTGACATCACAAACAGGACAGAACTACAGTGTGAGTCAGGCCTTATGTGACATCACAAACAGGACAGAACTACAGTGTGAGTCTGGCTTTATGTGACATCACAAACAGGACAGAACTACAGTGTGAGTCAGGCCTTATGTGACATCACAAACAGGACAGAACTACAGTGTGAGTCTGGCCTTATGTGACATCACAAACAGGACAGAACTACAGTGTGAGTCTGGCTTTATGTGACATCACAAACAGGACAGAACTACAGTGTGAGTCAGGCCTTATGTGACATCACAAACAGGACAGAACTACAGTGTGAGTCTGGCCTTATGTGACATCACAAACAGGACAGAACTACCGTGTGAGTCTGGCCTTATGTGACATCACAAACAGGACAGAACTACAGTGTGAGTCTGGCTTTATGTGACATCACAAACAGGGCAGAACTACCGTGTGAGTCTGGCCTTATGTGACATCACAAACAGGACAGAACTACAGTGTGAGTCAGGCCTTATGTGACATCACAAACAGGACAGAACTACAGTGTGAGTCTGGCCTTATGTGACATCACAAACAGGACAGAACTACAGTGTGAGTCTGGCTTTATGTGACATCACAAACAGGACAGAACTACAGTGTGAGTAAGGCCTTATGTGACATCACAAACAGGACAGAACTACAGTGTGAGTCTGGCCTTATGTGACATCACAAACAGGACAGAACTACCGTGTGAGTCTGGCTTTATGTGACATCACAAACAGGACAGAACTACAGTGTGAGTCAGGCCTTATGTGACATCACAAACAGGACAGAACTACAGTGTGAGTGTGGCCTTATGTGACATCACAAACAGGACAGAACTACAGTGTGAGTCTGGCCTTATGTGACATCACAAACAAGACAGAACTACAGTGTGCGTCTGGTCTGATATAACATCACAAACAGGACAGAACTACAGTGTGAGTCTGGCCTTATGTGACATCACATACAGGACAGAACTACAGTGTGAGTCTGGCCTTATGTGACATCACAGACAGGACAGAACTACAGTGTGAGTCTGGCCTTATGTGACATCACAGACAGGACAGAACTACAGTGTGAGTCAGGCCTTATGTGCAGTGTTGGGAACGTTACTTTAAAAAAGTAATTATAGTTACTCACTACTTGTTCAAAAAAGTAACTGAGTTAGTAACTGAATTACTCTATAATAAAAGTAACTCGTTACCAGGGAAAGTAACTATTTGCATTACAGTTAAAAAAAGGTTATATGCCAATTAATTAAGTTTTTTTTAAGCAGTTTTCACAGTCAGTTGAAATGAGTAGATCAGAAAATTGTTTAACTTTTGATATTTATTGCACATCCACAGACCAGTGCAGGATAAAATCCTATAAAATCCCAAAATCTTTGGAAAAAAAAAAAGCAAAAGTAAACAGTTACACTATATAAAGTGCATTTACATCTATGAAATTAAATTAAATTCTCTCAACCTGAGACAACTGGTTTGTTTACAACAGAAGTAAACTTAACAATAAAACCTCTATTCTTAATTAAATAAATCAAATACCCAGTCTGGTAGACATTGAGGAACTTCAAGTATTTTCTTAAATAATGTTTATATCGCCTTGAAAGTTCTAATTTTCTTCGGCTTGCACCTGACGCCATTTTGGCCTCTTTTCCGTTTGTGTCGTGTCACTTGCGTGCTTCGGCGCGCGTGTAAAAACACTGGCTCTGATTGGCTATCATAACGCTGCCTTAGCCAAACGCTTACTGACTTGTTAAGTTAAACAGGTGTTACACCGAGAACTGTGACCTATCGACATCTGTTACTCCTCACTAGCCTGGCCAGCGGTCCGCTCGCATTAGTATATCAATATATAGTAACGCACCGCTTTTAATGACCAGTAACGTAAACGGTGTTGTAACGACAGGAAAAGTAACTAATTATATTATCCCGTTACTGACAAAATGACGACGTTACCTAATGCCGTTATTTTTAACGGCGTTATTCGCAAGACTGCTTATGTGACATCACAAACAGGACAGATCTATAGTGTGAGTCAGTCCTTATGTGACATCACAAACAGGATAGAACTACAGTGTGAGTCAAGCTTTATGTGACATCAAAAACAGGACAGAACTACAGTGTGAGTCAAGCCTTATGTGACATCACAATCAGGACAGAACTACAGTGTGAGTTAGGCCTTATGTGACATCACAAACAGGATAGAACTACAGTGTGAGTCAAGCTTTATGTGACATCACAAACAGGACAGAACTACAGTGTGAGTCATGCCTTATGTGACATCACAAACAGGACAGAACTACATTGTGAGTCAGGCCTTATGTGACATCATAAACAGGACAGAACTACAGTGTGAGTCTGGTCTGATGTGACATCACAAACAGGACAGAACTACAGTGTGAGTCAAGCCTTATGTGACATCACAAACAGGACATAACTACAGTGTGAGTCAGGCCTTATATCACATCACAAACAGGACAGCACTACAGTGTGAGTCAAGCCTTAAGTGACATCACAAACAGGACAGAACTAGTGTGTCAGGCCTTATGAGACATCACAAACAGGACAGCACTACAGTGTGAGTCAGGCCTTATGTGACATCATAAACAGGACAGAACTACAGTGTGAGTCCGGCCTTATATGACATCACAATCAGGACAGATCTACAGTGTGAGTCAGGCCTTATGTGACGTCACAATCAGGACAGAACTACAATGTGAGTCAGGCCTTATGTGACATCACAAACAGGACAGAACTACAGTGTGAGTCAAGCTTTATGTGACATCACAAACAGGACAGAACTACAGTGTGAGTCAGGCCTTATGTGACATCATAAACAGGACAGAACTACAGTGTGAGTCTGGTCTGATGTGACATCACAAACAGGACAGAACTACAGTGTGAGTCAAGCCTTATGTGACATCACAAACAGGACATAACTACAGTGTGAGTCAGGCCTTATGTCACATCACAAACAGGACAGAACTAGTGTGTCAGGCCTTATGAGACATCACAAACAGGACAGCACTACAGTGTGAGTCAGGCATTATGTGACATCACAAACAGGACAGAACTACAGTGTGAGTCAGGCCTTATATGACATCACAAACAGGACATAACTACAGTGTGAGTCAGGCCTTATGTTACATCACAAACAGGACAGAACTACAGTGTGAGTCAAGCTTTATGTGACATCACAAACAGGACAGAACTACAGTGTGAGTCAAGCCTTATGTGACATCACAAACAGGACAGAACTACATTGTGAGTCTGGTCTGATGTGACATCACAAACAGGACAGAACTACAGTGTGAGTCAAGCTTTATGTGACATCACAAACAGGACATAACTACAGTGTGAGTCAGGCCTTATGTTACATCACAAACAGGACAGAACTACAGTGTGAGTCAAGCCTTAAGTGACATCACAAACAGCACAGAACTAGTGTGTCAGGCCTTATGTGACATCACAAACAGGACAGAACTACAGTGTGAGTCTGGCCTTATGTGACATCACAAACAGGACAGCACTACAGTGTGAGTCAGGCCTTATGTGACATCACAAACAGGACAGAACTACAGTGTGAGTCAGGCCTTATATGACATCACAATCAGGACAGAACTACAGTGTGAGTCAGGCCTTATGTGACATCACAAACAGCACAGAACTATAGTGTGAGTCAGGCCTTAAGTGACATCACAAACAGGACAGAACTAGTGTGTCAGGCCTTATGTGGCATCACAAACAGGACAGCACTACAGTGTGAGTCAGGCCTTATGTGACATCACAAACAGGACAGCACTACAGTGTGAGTCAGGCCTTATGTGACATCACAAACAGGACAGAACTACAGTGTGAGTCAGGCCTTACGTGACATCACAATCAGGACAGAACTACAGTGTGAGTCAGGCCTTATGTGACATCACAAACAGGACAGAATTACAGTGTGAGTCAAGCCTTATGTGACATAACTACAGTGTGAGTCAGGCCTTATGTGACATCACAATCAGGACAGAACTACAGTGTGAGTCAAGCCTTATGTGACATAACTACAGTGTGAGTCAGGCCTTATGTGACATCACAAACAGGACAGAACTACAGTGTGAGTCAAGCCTTAAGTGACATCACAAACAGGACAGAACTACAGTGTGAGTCAGGCCTTATGTGACATCACAATCAGGACAGAACTACAGTGTGAGTCAGGCCTTATGTGACATCACAAACAGGACAGAACTACAGTGTGAGTCTGGCTTTATGTGACATCACAAACAGGACAGAACTACCGTGTGAGTCTGGCTTTATGTGACATCACAAACAGGATAGAACTACAGTGTGAGTCAGGCCTTATGTGACATCACAAACAGGACAGAACTATAGTGTGTGTCATGCCTTATGTGACATCACAAACAGGACAGAACTACAGTGTGGGTCTGGCCTTATGTGACATCATAAACAGGACATAACTACAGTGTGAGTCTGTCCTTATGTGACATCACAAACAGGACAGAACTACAGTGTGCATCATGCCTTATGTGACATCACAAACAGGACAGAACTACAGTGTGAGTCTGGCCTTATGTGACATCACAAACAGGACAGCACTACAGTGTGAGTCAGGCCTTATGTGACATCACAAACAGGACAGAACTACAGTGTGAGTCAGGCCTTATATGACATCACAATCAGGACAGAACTACAGTGTGAGTCAGGCCTTATGTGACATCACAAACAGCACAGAACTATAGTGTGAGTCAGGCCTTAAGTGACATCACAAACAGGACAGAACTAGTGTGTCAGGCCTTATGTGGCATCACAAACAGGACAGCACTACAGTGTGAGTCAGGCCTTATGTGACATCACAAACAGGACAGCACTACAGTGTGAGTCAGGCCTTATGTGACATCACAAACAGGACAGAACTACAGTGTGAGTCAGGCCTTACGTGACATCACAATCAGGACAGAACTACAGTGTGAGTCAGGCCTTATGTGACATCACAAACAGGACAGAATTACAGTGTGAGTCAAGCCTTATGTGACATAACTACAGTGTGAGTCAGGCCTTATGTGACATCACAATCAGGACAGAACTACAGTGTGAGTCAAGCCTTATGTGACATAACTACAGTGTGAGTCAGGCCTTATGTGACATCACAAACAGGACAGAACTACAGTGTGAGTCAAGCCTTAAGTGACATCACAAACAGGACAGAACTACAGTGTGAGTCAGGCCTTATGTGACATCACAATCAGGACAGAACTACAGTGTGAGTCAGGCCTTATGTGACATCACAAACAGGACAGAACTACAGTGTGAGTCTGGCTTTATGTGACATCACAAACAGGACAGAACTACCGTGTGAGTCTGGCTTTATGTGACATCACAAACAGGATAGAACTACAGTGTGAGTCAGGCCTTATGTGACATCACAAACAGGACAGAACTATAGTGTGTGTCATGCCTTATGTGACATCACAAACAGGACAGAACTACAGTGTGGGTCTGGCCTTATGTGACATCATAAACAGGACATAACTACAGTGTGAGTCTGTCCTTATGTGACATCACAAACAGGACAGAACTACAGTGTGCATCATGCCTTATGTGACATCACAAACAGGACAGAACTACAGTGTGAGTCTGGCCTTATGTGACATCACAAACAGGACAGCACTACAGTGTGAGTCAGGCCTTATGTGACATCACAAACAGGACAGAACTACAGTGTGAGTCAGGCCTTATATGACATCACAATCAGGACAGAACTACAGTGTGAGTCAGGCCTTATGTGACATCACAAACAGCACAGAACTATAGTGTGAGTCAGGCCTTAAGTGACATCACAAACAGGACAGAACTAGTGTGTCAGGCCTTATGTGGCATCACAAACAGGACAGCACTACAGTGTGAGTCAGGCCTTATGTGACATCACAAACAGGACAGCACTACAGTGTGAGTCAGGCCTTATGTGACATCACAAACAGGACAGAACTACAGTGTGAGTCAGGCCTTATGTGACATCACAATCAGGACAGAACTACAGTGTGAGTCAGGCCTTATGTGACATCACAAACAGGACAGAATTACAGTGTGAGTCAAGCCTTATGTGACATAACTACAGTGTGAGTCAGGCCTTATGTGACATCACAATCAGGACAGAACTACAGTGTGAGTCAGGCCTTATGTGACATCACAAACAGGACAGAATTACAGTGTGAGTCAAGCCTTATGTGACATAACTACAGTGTGAGTCAGGCCTTATGTGACATCATAAACAGGACATAACTACAGTGTGAGTCTGTCCTTATGTGACATCACAAACAGGACAGAACTACAGTGTGCATCATGCCTTATGTGACATCACAAACAGGACAGAACTACAGTGTGAGTCAGGCCTTATGTGACATCACAAACAGCACAGAACTATAGTGTGAGTCAGGCCTTAAGTGACATCACAAACAGGACAGAACTAGTGTGTCAGGCCTTATGTGACATCACAAACAGGGCAGAACTACAGTGTGAGTCAGGCCTTAAGTGACATCACAAACAGGACAGAACTAGTGTGTCAGGCCTTATGTGACATCACAAACAGGACAGCACTACAGTGTGAGTCAGGCCTTATGTGACATCACAAACAGGACAGAACTACAGTGTGAGTCAGGCCTTATGTGACATCATAATCAGGACAGAACTACAGTGTGAGTCAGGCCTTATGTGACATCACAAACAGGACAGAAGTGTGAGTCTGGCCTTATGTGACATCACAAACAGGACAGAACTACAGTGTGAGTCTGGCTTTATGTGACATCACAAACAGGACAGAATTACAGTGTGAGTCAAGCCTTATGTGACATAACTACAGTGTGAGTCAGGCCTTATGTGACATCACAAACAGGACAGCACTACAGTGTGAGTCAGGCCTTATGTGACATCACAAACAGGACAGAACTACAGTGTGAGTCAGGCCTTAAGTGACATCACAAACAGGACAGCACTACAGTGTGAGTCAGGCCTTATGTGACATCACAAACAGGACAGAACTACAGTGTGAGTCAGGCCTTATGTGACATCACAATCAGGACAGAACTACAGTGTGAGTCAGGCCTTATGTGACATCACAAACAGGACAGAACTACAGTGTGAGTCTGGCTTTATGTGACATCACAAACAGGACAGAATTACAGTGTGAGTCAAGCCTTATGTGACATAACTACAGTGTGAGTCAGGCCTTATGTGACATCACAAACAGGACAGAACTACAGTGTGAGTCAAGCCTTAAGTGACATCACAAACAGGACAGCACTACAGTGTGAGTCAGGCCTTATGTGACATCACAAACAGGACAGAACTACAGTGTGAGTCAGGCCTTATGTGACATCACAATCAGGACAGAACTACAGTGTGAGTCAGGCCTTATGTCACATCACAAACAGGACAGAACTACAGTGTGAGTCTGGCCTTATGTGATATCACAAACAGGACAGAACTACAGTGTGAGTCAGGCCTTATGTGACATCACAAACAGGACAGAACTACAGTGTGAGTCAGGCCTTATGTGACATCACAAACAGGACAAAACTATAGTGTGTGTCATGCCTTATGTGACATCACAAACAGGACTGAACTACAGTGAGAGAGAGACATCAGGACATTTCTTCTCCGAGGTTCACTTGGGGAGTAACACTGCAGTCGGAGCCTACAATACCAGTATCATCACTCCGACATGGAATGAAAACCTGGCGTTCATCACAAGATATTTACATTGACAATATCAACACCCAGAACTTTCATTCTAGTTACCTTATACTTAGCCAGATTGTGTGATTTATTTGTGACTTGTGTATTCATCTGTATAATTTGTTTTTGTGTAATTTGTGTGTTAACGGGCCGCCCAATGGAGGATGGGTTCCCTTTTGAGTCTTGGTCCTCCCAAGGTTTCTTCCTATTCCCCACCATCTAGAGAGTTTTTCCTTGCCACTGTCGCCTTTGGCTTGCTCATTAGGGATTTGGACCCACAGTATTGTGACATACTACAGTGTGAGTCAGGCCTTAAGTGACATCACAAACAGGACAGAACTACAGTGTGAGTCTGGCCTTATGTGATATCACAAACAGGACAGAACTACAGTGTGAGTCAGGCCTTATGTGACATCACAAACAGGACAGAACTACAGTGTGAGTCAGGCCTTACGTGACATCACGAACAGCTTGCCATTTTCACGCTTGAGTTGCACTCATTTTCAATCAAATGGCTTCGAAACGCTCCAGTAATCAGCCTCAGCTGTGAGAAAAGCCGCATTTTCTCCCATTTTGAAATAATTTGAGGTAGACCACCGAAAGGCGAGCGAGTGAATAATGAGGTCCACTACGCCCCCATGCAGTGCTGTACAGCCGCACCGTCCTGCTTGTCTGATAGGCCGATCCTCTGGCAGTGCAGGGTTTTAAGAGGATGCTGCAACATGGTTTCCTGACTGTAAGTAGTGTAGACATCGCCGGCGGCTCTTAACAGAGTCATAAAAATAAGAAGCAATGATGATGAATGGAAAACACTGAAAAACAGTGATAGAAGAAGAGAGATGGTTGCAGAGAGACAAAGGTGTGGACAGAGATGGAGACAGTGAGACACAGAGGTGTGGACATACAGAGAAAGAGAGAGACAAGTATGGAGAGGTGTGGACAGAGAGAGAGACAGAGGAGTGGACAAACATGGAGAGAGATAGAGATGTGGACAGAGAGATGAATAGATGGAAGCAGATGATGAATGAAGAAAGCAAAGGGGGGCAGGATAAGAGAGAGAGGGAGGGAGAGAGAGACAGCAGAAATGGCAAAAGTAATGATTGATGTGAAAGTGACGTTAAATGACAGGGAGGGTCGGAGGGAGATGCTTGGCACTCACAGTAAATCTGATTTGTGCTGCAGCGGTGTGCCCACTCACTACGACACACACATACACCTACACACACACACACACCCACACACAAACACGCTTCCTACAACCCCCTCTGACATCAGCAGGACTGTGGGAAGGTAGTGTTTTGTGTTGTGATTGGACAGTGGGGGAGGTTGGCTGTAGCGTACACGTGAAATTCTCTCTTTTAAAATTAATAGATATATAATTGGGAGGCTTCGCTATCTATATTTAGAGAGCCAGAGATAACAGGCAAAAGAGAGACAGGGTATACAGTGAGACAGCGAGAGAAAGACAGGAGAAAGAGAGACGGGGTATTCAGAGAGACTTAGAGAAATACAGGTGAAAGACAGACCGGGTATACGGAGAGACAGTGAGAGAAAGACAGGTGAAAGAGAGACGGGGTATTCAGAGAGACAGTGAGAGAAAGACAGGTGAAAGGGAGATTAACAGATGAAGTGACAGACTGTGGAAAAGCAAGACAGTGTGCGTCACTGGTAAACAACAATCACTGCGGCTCTAAACATAAATGCTATATTATGATAACAAACCTGAACTGTCTGCTCTAAAGGCTTTTCAGCGTAGCACTCATTAGTTTGCAGTGGATGCACCTCCCCGTTTGATTGGAACCGAAATGTTCATGATGTTGCGGGGGTTTGAGGTTCGAGGTTTCGCACGGAGTGAAACGCAGCTGCGTTAAACGAGCCGCCCCAGACGTGATGCACATTTCTGCTCTCGTGCTCTCATTTACACGCTTCACATTTCTGGCCTCTCCTGGCCTCTTTCCTCACAACCACACCATTCCTGCGTCTGTCCCGAGTGCTTTGCTATGAGGCATTAAAAACGTTGAGGTTAAAGTGTCCGGGGGGATGAAAAGAGGCATGTGACACAAACAGCACAGAAGGAATATGCATTATCAGCCTCTGGCATGCGTGTTCACTCTCTCAAACCAGCAGCGGCACCAGCATGCACAAACGCTCTGTTCTAACACCACACGCTGGCAGAGATATGTAAACCACACCATCGGAGCCAGGATTAAGACTCACAGAGCCACCATTATCCTCAAATGTGCACAGACATCAGAATAAGCAGGTGGAAATGTCAAAAGTATGCAAGAAACAAAACGATCAAATGGAAAAGGTCACCATAAAGGAATCAATTATACCAGCTGTCCTCTACATTAACACAGCGGTCACAGGGTGAGATTCTGAACGGAAACTAGGACACAAAACACAAGTGGGTACAATTCAACACACACACACACACACACACCCAGACACACTCTCACACACACCCACACACACTCACACACACACTTAAATGAAGTACAAAAATATACAAATGAGCACACACACACACACACGCACACCCATATACACACATCTAATAAATTTCCATCTTCACACAAAAGCCACCTCTGTTATTATAATAGACTCAGATGGATTCTCTCCCCTCTCCCCCACAGTGAATAGCTAATGTGTGGCGAGAGGCAGCTGCAGGCTGATCATCTCTGTCTATTGCAGTACAGATTAGCTTTGCCTAATCTGAATGTGCAGTATAGGCTCAACACAACCCACAGGCAGTTTTTTAAAATAGAGATTAAGTCTAGTGTCTGGCTTTAACTGTTAACTTAAACTGTTGATGGGGATTTTCCACTACAAATCCCCTTTTAATGTAAGACTACGCTGCGTCTGTGTCCAGAAAAAAAAGGGGGGGGGCAAAAATCAGTGTTTATCTGAACAATGAAGCCGGGCCTCCATTCAATAGCTCCACCTTTATAGCTCCACCTTCCTGATCTTATAGATGTCAGCGTCATTGTCTGTAGCAACCAGCACAGAAGCAGAGTTAAACCACAAGCTTTGGTGTGAAGAGGCATTAAGTCTCATGAATAGGGTCCTACGTTCAGCCCCATGTGTCTAAACATTGCCTCACTGCTCTGAGATACCATCTTGCAGGCTCGTGTTTACGCAGGTGAAGTGTATCAGTAATGTTCCCATGTGTTTAAAAACCAGACTGAACTAATCCTGTTTAACACAGTAGTAAATCTGTTCAAAAGATCCACAGACACACAGAGCAGTTTGGCTAAAGCAACAGTGGCCAGTCATTCATTACCAAACCAGTTTACTCCTCAGTATCACCTCTCACTCTTAATCGGACCACAATCTTATTATTCACTGTTTACATCCCGCCAGCCCCCACTACCCCCACCCCTGCCCCTCTGTCCATTTCTTTCTATTCCTGTCTTTCTCTGTCCCTTTCTTTCTATTCCTGTCTTTCTCTGGATCTTTCTTTATTTCTACACCTGTCCAAAGTCCCTGAATGGAGATCAGCTAATTTAGCGCTCTGCTAATGGTGCCTGCAGTCCTGCCTAATGGCACTCTGTCTGTTCCTTCATTTGCAATAATTACGTTTCTGTTGTGCCAGGGTACATTTGCACACTAAAGCTCCCACTTTTTAGCAATTACAAGCATTTTCCTCATACAATGTGGCTTTTAATTACTTCACAGCAAGTGGATGATAGGGACTCCACACAGCAGTAGGTGTTTTACGAAATGTTTAAAGGAGCTGGGGAAATGTTTTTACCTGTAAAATAAATATAATGAAGATTTTATGGTTTTTATTGATATGAATATTAAACCTGGGTTAGTGTAGCTCCTACTGACATATTTTCAAAATGAATTGTTGGTCTCTAATGCCTTATTACCAAAATGCCACAAATATGATTGTATATAAGATAATGTTCTCATGAAATGTTAATAAAGATGCTATGCTTTATATGTTAATTCTGAAAAGATTCTATATTGAATTCTATATTAATTCAGGTTTTAGTTATAATTGTATATGAGTATATAGTATAATATCCTATAGTATATTGTGTATACTATATAGTAATATAGGAGTGATACAACTTCAGTTCCATTATGTGCATTTGTATTTAAGACATCATGTACTAAATGGGCATGTCATTCTTAACATAAACATCTAGGCTTTGTTTGGGTTCATGGTACTTACACCATAAAATATATAAATGGTTAAAATATCCATAAATTGGATTTAGCACATATATTTTGTTTTGTCAATAATAATAGATGTAATAGCTTTAATTAAAAAAGGACTGGAGAACAGTACAAATCAGAGTCCAGAACCTATAGGCCCAGAGCCCATACTTCTATAGTCCCAGAGTCCTTAGTCTCATAGTCCCAGAGCCAATAGTCACAGAGCCCAGAGTCACAGAGCCCAGTCTACCAAAGGATCTGTGCCCTTTATGGTTTTTCCAACTACTGTCAGATACAAAACAAAGATCAGTGAGTCTAAGAGTGTTCAGTGTGCGCTTGTCATTTCAGTTCTTGACAAATGCTTCGAATAGTTACTAATGTGAAGTAAGATGTGGAATTCATGCCTTGTGGTTCAGTCGCTAGGATTGGCCGCTTTTAGTTCTGCATGGTGATCTGCCTGCAGCACCAGGGTAAGAGGAGTAGTGCTGAATCCTCACCGCCTAAAATCAGAGGGGAGAGGAGAGCTTACAGCCGCCAAGCTGCCCAAGTCAGGCAAGCTTGTAATCGACAGGAAACGGTAGGTGCAGGACAGAAGTAATTGCCACACACACACGCGCACACACACACACACACACTCACACACTCACACCCCGCAGGCCACCACAGCATCTCCACACAGCATGTGAAAGCATCTGATATTCCTGCCACGTATGCAGAGAGCCGTCAGGAGCGACATGGGAAGTTGGTTATTATTGTTATCATCATAACTATTATCATTATCAGCCTCGGCAGCAGCAGGCCCCCTTCATCTGGGAGTGATGCGTCATACGCCTGGGTCGAAACCATGAAGTGCCAGGGAGCAACCCGTGCTGAATGTAAAACACATAGGGGAGGGGCTTGAATCACTCTGGGGGAGGGGCTTGAATCACTCCGAGGGGGGGCGGGGGGTTTGAACCACTCGGCTATGGTTTCAGTTTCTTCCTCTCCTCCCCTGCTCTCCACTCCTGCTTTTGCCTTTCTGCTCAATTTTCATGTATGTGTATGTTTGTGTATGTGTGTGTGTGTGTGTGTGCGCATTTTATGTGCACTCTTCAGTCTGTAACTATTTTTCACACCTTTGTTAATCTTGATGACTTTCAGAGTCTTTTCTTCAGAAATTGTCCTTTGATTTATTTATTTATTCTCCTGTTGTCACACCCTGTCTCATAAACACACACAAGCCCACACGCGTGCACACGCATGCATGCACATGCTAACAGTATCACTGTGTCACACAGTGTCTCCACGGTGCTCCCGGCCAACATATCTCCCCATCACTTTTTCCCCTGTAGCTGTGGTATAAACATCCTTCTGTCTCTGAAACAAAGGAATGCCTCGCATCTCCCTCTCAGAAATGCCCCCCACCCTCCATTCCACCCCACAACGCAGAACCTGAACCCCCACAAAGAGTTTATCCTCCCTCTCCAGCAGCTGATGTCTCTTCTTATCTCCTCCTGGCCAATACACCGAGGCTAAAACACACTTTTCCTCTTATTTGTGTTATTATGGAGCCGTCCTCCACCCGTCCCCCATCCACCGCCTACTGCTCCGCACACGCGCGCGCGCACACACACACACACACACACACACACCCACACAGTCACAGTATATTAACACATCAGACAGCAGCCATGACTGTATGCTGCCATCGAGTGGTTTCTCTGGATAACTGTGCCCTCCAGTTCACAAAAAGAGATATGTACAATACATGGAAGGTATCGTATGTAAAAATCCTTACATTTCTTTCTTGCCTTCTAGGAAGAAAATAATGTCAGTAACTTTTTGGGAAACTGTATCTTGACATATAAAAGTGATTCATTGTATATCTTTACAGCTGTGTAAGTGCCTCCCATGCTGTGTGTTTGTCCCTGATATACATGAACTGCAGTATATCTAAGAGTAGCACATATGCTGTGCTTATCAGGAACTCAAACAGGCATAATTTTTTTCTTTAAGTGGAGGAATTGTGTTTTACAATGCTTACTTTAGCCCTGTGTGTTTTTGTAGATGCTAGAGATGACAATAGTGACATGACAGACATGAGAGGTGGGGCTAGTGATTCATATCTGCAGGGTTAATCAGGTTATGTAGAATATTGCCAAATATGTTTCAGATTAATTGTAGCTAATCTTGTTTTTTTCAAACCAGCTAATCTTATCTAATCTGAAAGTATTATCTGAGACCTCATGTAACATTGCTTGAAAGCCATCAGACCACAGCAATCCGGAAGGTCTTCAGTGAACCGTTTATTACAGTGTACAGGAAGGCAGTGTAATATAACTTGCATACATCATAATGACCTTCAGAGCAATGAGTTGTACACCCAGTCCGGTGACTCAGCATATGAATCCTGCGTAGTTGAACATCTTCAAATGTAACCTTAAAATTGGACCTCTAACACTGTATTATAAGACCTTGTCATAGGTCTTTCTTTCTCTTGCTCTCTCTCTGATCTGCTTTACAAATATAAACTGTTCCTTTTGTATGTCCCACCTGGCAGTCACAGAGCTCTATCAGCAAGCAGACACAGATCAGTGCATGAGCACATGCACCAGCACCATAAGTGACCCCTCCCCCTGTGACTGCATTGCCTGAGATTCCACCCCCTGTGACTCCGCCTTTAAATAGGTGTGGGTATGGTGAGGTGTGGATGGAGGAAGGCGGAGCTATGAAGCCTGTCAGTCATCCAGGTAAGGGCCATCCTCCTTAGAGAATTGAAGTTGCTTTGACTAGGTGCCCCGAATGAGGACAACCCCTTGAAGGGAGTAGAGGGTTCGACAGGCTTCGCTCCAGCTGAAGACTCCTCTATATATTAGTCTCCTCTATCAAACTCCTCTATCAGACTCCTCTATATATCACTTCTATCTATCAGACTCCTCTATATATCACTCTTCTATCAGACTCATCTATCAGTCTCCTCTGTCAGACTCCTTTATCTAACAGACTCCTCTATCAGACTCCTCTATCTATCAGACTCATTTATCTCCAACAACATTTCAGGGATTCTTAGGAGTTTCATTACTCCTCTTCAGTGATGTCAGTAACGCGTTACTTAGTAACGTAGTAACGCGTTACACTAATCTTACCACTTTTTTTCACTTTTTTTATAACTTTTTTTTTTTTTAGATGTGTTCACAGTGGTTCATAAACCTGGATCTTCTGAGTTGGCCTCTTGATCCTGTCTTCTGGCTTCTTTCTCCTGCCTTCAACCACTATGGTGACCCCCTCGTCAGCCACTACGGTGACCCCCCCCCCCCGTTAGCCACTACGGTGACCCCCTCATCAGCCACTATGGTGACACCCCCCCCCCCCCCCTTAGCCACTACGGTGACCCCCTCATCAGCCACTATGGTGATCCCCCCCCCCCCCCCGCACCCCCCTTAGCTACTATGGTGATCCCCCTCCCCCGCACCCCCCTTAGCCACTACAGTGACCCCCTTGTCAGCCACCACAGTGACCCCCTCGTCAACCACCAGCTCCAACTCCAGAGTCACCTGCCAAACATAACATTTCTGCAGCGTTTTCAATACTGAGCTCCATTTTGGCACAGTGACTATCACGTATCTCCCAAAAGCAGAAACACTAACGTGAGGGCTCCAAGTATATCACTGAATGTACACTGAACATTAGTGATAATTAGTGATAATGTTCACTGACTGCTTGATTAGTAATGACCAATTTGTGAGATCCATCCAGTTTTATCAGCGGTCAGTATCTGACCAAAGCTCTGCTTATGTGGAGTACCTGAAAATCTTTCTATAAAGCCTTCTATGGCTTAATGTTTGAAATACACCACATACTTATTGGAACATAAATATGCCTCATTTCATTGTCTTTTTTTTGTCACGCTGTATTTTACATAACATATAAGAGTACTGTACATTTTAAGCAGTGACACATGTAAAAACTCCATCGACTGTTGTACCTGATATCCACCTCCATGCCAGGGTAACACCCACATCCATGCAAGGGTAATACCCACCTACATGCCAGGGTAATACCCACATCAATGCCACTATTATATCAAGGCCACTGTTGTGCTGTAAAGGCTCTACTGCCCAAATAATGCTGGTTAGAAAGTAAACATGTAGTTTTAATAAATTGGCCAGTCAGTGTGGTTCTACAAAGCAGAGCACTAAAGATGTTCTGATGATGTTTCTTCTCGGCTATGCCTGGGCCTGTAAGCCAGAACGTCAGGTCTTCACTCCCCCTATAGATGTCTCTGTGTCTTTGGTCAGGTTGGGGAAGTGTTTCTTCCAGAAGAGATATTGTGGATGTAGAGTCACAGCACTCACTGCTCACGAGCGGAACCTGGTCACGGGCAGAACCTAGAGATGGAACCTGCTCACAAGCATAACCTAGAGATGGAACCTGCTCACAAGCAGAACCTAAAGACGGAACTTTTTGTAGATGTCTTGTGGCTGTATCAGCAGTCTGCAGGTTCAGGTATTACTGTAACCACTGTGATTGCACACTTGACCATGAACACAACGCATTTACACATCATCCTGGTTCCACACATCACCCCTGACCTCTGACCTCTGCACTTCTGTATACTACAAGCTGCTGTCAGAAAATAATAAATAACCACACAGAGACCTACAAGTAACATGTGACTGGTCGGTTCTGCGTTGGTCAGCATCTTGTCTGTCAAACTTAAGACGTGTGCAATGACGGCACCATCCTACCTTTATACACAAAAGGGCATGCAAAGAATAAGAACAATTACAAAATATAAAAAACTACTAAATATATTCAACATTCAAATTCTGCTGGCTATTAAATACCAGCCTGAAACATTGTTCTGTATGTGCAGTTCTCCTTAATGCACTCTTGATATTAAACATATTCTTACACTAACAAAAAATCAGTGTCTTTGTATCAGGATGTATTTTATAAAATATATAAGTACATTTGAACTAATAAATGATTATTTGTAAAAAAGTTAGAAGTCAGATTTGTAATGCAGGCTTTTCTGTCAAATTTCACACTCAAAATTAATTGCCAGTTACCCTTACAAATATGCAATGATTGGCTGATGTTTTTTGGGGGTCTCTATTTAGAGAGTTCTGTATTTGGGGGGTTCTATATTTGGGGTGATTCTGTATTTTGGGGGTTCTGTATTTGGGGGCTTACCATGTCTTGCTGTGCAAAGCTTGAAAGAAAGGATGGACATGATAGATTCTGATACACTCTAATAGACTGATATACTCTAATAGACAGATACACTCTGATAGATTCTGTAACACTGAAAAGCTCTAATAGACTGAAAGATTCTGATATATTCCGATAGACTCTGGTACACTCTAATACAATCTGATACACTCTGATAGACTGATATTCTCAGACACTCTGAAACACTAATACATTCTGATAGACTGGTACACTCTGATATACTCTAATACACTATGATACACTGATATACTCTAATACACTATGATACACTGATATACTCTAATACACTATGATAGATTCTGATAAAGTGGATTCTGTGCTTTACTTCACATCTTCTATCTCTCCCAGCAGCTCCTAAGGCTCCTGTATTTTATCATAAGAAGGCTGCAAATCTCAGGACAGGAGATTTAAGAGATCAGGACTTTAAAAGTCCATTAATTGCCCAACCATTGGGAAAGCAAAGGATCAATTGAATATATGAATTATCATTCTTAGTTACTGGCTTTGATGAATTGTCAGAGCCAATTCATGTCAAGGTATTTTGGTTTCCTAATAATAGTATAAAATAAATGGCCAAAGGATATGTATATTACATTGGTTAATAAAATGTGGTTTCAGACTCAGTCTAAGATGACTCTGTCTAAAAAGTTGACAGATATTGTTCTGGCTATAACCCTGCTGGGGATATGAGAATTTGAATAAAATTGCTATTAAATGGAAAAATGAGTCAAAAAAAGATCTAGGCTTGCGTGGCCTTAAGTCATACCTTAGCTTTAGTGGCTTAAAAATGGGTGAACAAGGGTGAAAAAATATCACTTTTTTTTCAAAAGAAACAGAATGTTCCAGAAGCATTTGACAGGAGGGACATGATTATGTATCAGACGTCCTACACAAACCCCCAGCCCTTCAGAGGCCAGGGCGCCACTCAGAGCCTCAACCTCCCCAAACACACCTGCTCAATCACCTTCCACCTGTCCCTGGTTGTCCACACCCTATCAAAACTCCTTTTATCTCACTCACCACTTCCTCTTCACAAAGTATTGCCAGCCTGTGTCGCATACCGTTTCTTGTACCTTACTGCCTTTCCGTGTTCTGATCTCTGCTTCTCCTTTAGACCTTGTCTTCAGTCTGACCCCTGACCCCTGACCCTTTATAGCACCCCTTTGCAATTGGAGCCATTTGTGTTGCATAATTTAGGTTTTGTTACAGTATGACAATGCAATACCATAATTCAGTTGTTACCTGAAGCATCAGACCAAGGTCGGTGGCTTGAGATTGACAATGAGAGTGAAATTAATGTGCTTAATGGGATGAGAAAATAAAGAGGTAAAAATAGGTTTTCATCACTACTTTGGTTGTCCTATTTACCAGCCAATATTATACAAGGAATGTACAATAATAGCCAGTATATACAAGTCACCATACTCATGAAAGAATAAATAACCAAATCTGAGACATATAATAAGAAAGCAATACACAATATTGATTATACATACAGTAACATGAATGAGTCTGATTCAAACCTCTCAAATAGGCAAGATACAGAAAAGTTGAGTAACGCCCTTACACAGTTACACCGAAATTTGTCAATAAAGAACCAGGAGGCTGAGCTGACCCTCAGGAGAAATGTCTGAGCAGTTTATTCTTAACTAGAAAATGGTCCTAGTCTAACATAAGACAGTGAGTTTAACAACATCAGTGTGTGGAAAGAATTAAGAAACGAAAGAGAGAAAGGAGGAGGAGGAGGAGGAGGAGGAAGAAGAGGAGGAGGGAAGGGAAGAGGGACAGAGGAGGAGAGTGGAGAATTATTACAGTACAAGTACAGGCAATGAAATGCAGTGATTGATTCTCCATTGGGGAGAATCACAAAGCTTAATCGGCCTATAGCGGATACATGCAGGACTGCTGGCGGGACAAACTGTAAGGCATGATGGAGGCGGCCATAATTGTGGGAAGAGTGGTGAGTTTTATTAGGAGCAAACATAGAAACACGGTCAGGGGAGCAGGCTAGGGACAAACAATTAACATTAACACTGGGAGCTGAATACCAGGGCATAGTGACAGCAGGGACAGAGGATGAGGAGAAGTTAACAAAGAAAGGAAACCAAACAATAACACCAGGAACGTAAAGCATACCTGGACTGTTACGTGGACCAAACAATACGCACACACACACAGGGTTGCTCTGATAACACAATACACACACACACACTCACACACACACACACACACACAAAGGGTGGCAGACAGGGCAAAATAGTTTAACAATGGATTAGCATTTAACATCAAAAAGTCAAACAAGATAGCAAACAACTGATTTAGACAGGGGGTGTAAATATACATGGGAATCAGGAAACTGAAAAAGACAAAAAAATGAGATGTTCTTTGATTGTGGGGTTTAGTTAAATGTTCTTTGATGATAACATTTGGTATGTTTCCCCTCTCCTGAGACGCCTGTAGATGTTACAGTGACTAATGCTGACTTCTATACATTGGTTAGTTCTGTCACCAACCACCAAGGCATCTTGCTTTCAGGAGTCTGTATTTCAGGAGTTGCATTGACCTTGTGACAGGTAACACAGTTCTGAACAATTATCTTTGCTTGCTCCATAAATTTATGGTTCCACCAAGAGTGCAAAAATTGATGGACCATTTTATTCAGATATTGAATGTGAACAACCCTGTATGCCCTAAAGAGGACAGAGGACTCCTCTTCACCAGCCTTGGTTTTAAAATGTTTTTTCATGTACTTAGTTACGTGAAAACTGGTCAAATGTAAAATATTTCATTTGCCCGACCAATAGGCTCCTATAAAGTAGTCTTTACAGGACAGTGGCTGAAGACCCGGTCTGCCATGGGGCAGCCTGGGCTTTGGTATACAGCTTGGTTCAGTGAGATTTGTGAAAAGCTTGAAGCACTCGAACATGGGCCCTTTTTTGGTGCCATGCCAGCACCTCACTGGTATAACAGCTTTGAATATTCAAAATGACTACTTCACTGGCTCACCTAACTGCTTCCAGAAGCAACTGTACCAACTCAGGTTTCTTAACCAGGGTTCCCGCAGCTTCTGTGGTGTCAGACGTTCAAAATCATGTGCGACTCCAAATACATTCTGAGTCCATATAAATGGTGACCCTCTGGGTCTTGGTGAGTTCACCTGAATCCACCAGTTCAGCCTGTTGAGTGTTTCATGGCTGACTGTTACTGTCCTTCCCGACAGGCATTGTCCATCAACTGACCCATCAGCGAAGAGAATCGAAGGAGCATTATGAAGGGGAGTGTCTCGAAAGATTGAATGATGAGGCATGATCATTTTACCACAACACAATCATCATCTTTCCTCAGAAGCATCAGCCAGTGTCAACACTGTCAAAGAGGACGGGATGAGAGCAGTTGAGGCAGCAAGTTATTTGTCCCATCTGGAGGCAACAGAACACATCTGGAGGCTATGACTGACAGAGCATAACCATGGTTCAGCAGTGCAGACACTGTGCTGGCATTTGACTGTGACTATTCTGAGGTTCAAGGCACCAAAGTCAATAAGTGGCCTTTATTTAAATAGCACATTAGTGGTTGTAACATAGCAGAACAGGAATCAATCCAATGTGTACAATGGTCGCAAAGACATTAAAAGGCTCAAAGTTTGTGAACTGTAGTGGGTAGTAATGATAGCAGAGTTTTCAGCAGGCAATATTCACCTAGAACACAGAGTCTCAAGTGCTGTGCTTCATCACAGCATAGTTGACCTGGGAAAAAGATTAAACATATGATTCCTTAGCACCTGGTAGTAAATGGTTGGGCTGTTATGAAAACCTTATGGTAATCTGGTTCACCAATAGCACACATGCCCTATAATGAATGCCAGCCAGGGCCGACATTAGCCATGTCAATGAATGCAAAGAATCTGGGAGTAGAAACTATGTCAGCAGGGACAACTTGTCTATATGCTGATTGGCAATTCAGTAGTGCACTATGAGTCACACCTATGTGCCAATTCAGTAGTGCACTATGAGTCACGCATATGTGCCAATTCAGTAGTGCACTATGAGTCACTCCATGTGCTAATTCAGTAGTCCACTATGAGTCACCATGTGCCAGTTCAGCACTCTACTATGAATCACCACGTGCCAATAGACTTGCAAACTGGCCAAAACTAACTCTTAGATGTGTGTTTTAATAAGAATGTCTCATTTAAGCTGGTCTACACGAGATTTAACAAAATGCAATGCCATTGTTTGGTTATGAGTATAGCATGAAGAGGTGCCCTGTAAGAACAACTGGTCATATGTCCATCCATATATGCACACCAGAAAATTGACCAATCATATCTGCCGTCTTAGTGGGCGGGCTTAACTGTATGATGATTTCCGCCAGCTGTGGCAATGCTAGCTATCATTAGCATACCACCGCTAGCTAGTGTGCATAGTTTACATATTCCGCTTCCGAGGAACACAGAGCTGGGGAAGCTTATTTTGCTTAAGAAGTTATGTAGTACAGATGTTATTGTTTATTGCTACTGATTATTTATATATATATATATATATATATATATATATATATATATATATATATATATATATATATATATATATATATATATATATATATTAGTGCTGTCAATTTCAGGTATATATATATATAGGTGGGCGGTCCTCCTCCGGCCCTCGCTGCGAATCCTCTGCCGGGTGCAGCACGGCTGGCGGACGCGCCTGGTGCTGCGCCTGGGAGTCCCCTGTCGGTCTCCATCTCCTCCTCCTCCTCACTGCCCAGGCTCCAGCTCATGGGCGCGGCTGGACTTCCACCCCGGGAGCAGTCCATCGCGCTCCCCTCGGAGCGGTAAGGGGGAGCGCTCACCTCCGGGTGGTTCCTCCCCTTAACGGTCCCGGCAGAACGCTCAGAGGGGGACAGACTACCCTCGTCCTCAGTACATAGCTCGCTGTCCGTGCACTCGGAGATACCCGAGTACACGGACGGAGGATGGTCTTCTTCGCCCCCACCGTAGCATACAGTGGGAGCAGAGCACACTGACGGAGGGTAGTTCTCTTCCTCATCTTCCTCCTCCTCCTCCCCACCGTAGTCTACGATGGGAGCGGTACACACTGACGGAGGGTAGCCATCCTCCTCATCTTCCTCCCCACCGTAGTCTACGGTGGAATCGGAACACATGGAGGGCGGACGGTCTTTCTCCCCCTCCTCCTCCTCGCTCGGAGAGTCCTCCTTCCCAAACTCGCTCTCTGGGGTCTTTTCGGTTGCGCAGAGCTCGAAGGAGCCCACCCGCAGGGGTGAGAGCTCCCTGGAGGAAGAAGGGTGGCGCGTCTCCCAAATCCGTACCGCCTCCCGGCGGAGCTTCTCCACCATGTCCGGGACGGGGATCTACCAAGCCTGACGCAGCAGGGACGCACACAGCGGGTCCTGCTCCATCTGCTCGGGGTTGACAGCGGCATCGCTGTGCTGGGCAGGGGAAGAGGCGTGGCGTCGCTTGCTGGGACGCTGGCCCTTCTTTGGCCGGGTGGTGTAGCCTGGCATTCTTGGGTGTCTATATCTATTTGTTCATTCTTGTTATATCTATTTATTTTTTGAGGGTGTGTTTATTTATTTTAAGAGGGTGCATTATGTCAGTGCTTAAACTATGTTGGAGAAAGCCTTCTAAAAGTTACTGGATGTTCTCACTTGTTTACAATAGTTTTTTGCTTGTTTATGTTTTCACTTTAACCCCAAAGGGGAAATTTAAGTGAAAAATAAATTTAAACTTTTTTAACCATTCCTTTATTATCTGTAGTTTTTTAGTAGAGGAAAATAAATCTATTAATATCAAAAATCTGATTTAAAAAAATTAATCAAAGATTTTTTTGGGGGGGCAATACATATATATATGGCCAAAAGTTGAGAATGACACAAATATTATATTTTCACATGATCTACTGCCCTCTAGTTTTTATGTGTGTTTGTCAGATGTTTTATCACATACAGAAATATAATTGCAATCATATTAAGAGTAACAAAAGCTTTTATTGACAGTTAGAATGAGTTAATGCAGCAAGTCAATATTTGCAGTGTTGACCCTTCTTCTTCAGGATCTCTGCAATTCTCCGTGGCATGCTCTCAATCAACTTCTGGACCAAATCCTGACTGATAGCAGTCCATTCTTGCACAATCAATGCTTGCATTTTGTCAGAATGTGTAGGTTTTAGTCCACCCGTCTCTTGATGAATGACCACAAGTTCTCAATGGGATTAAGATCTGGGGAGTTTCCATGCCATGGACCCGAAATCTCTATGTTTTGTTCCCTGAGCCATATAGTTATCACCTTTGCTTTATGACAAGGTGCTCCATCATGCTGGAAAAGGCATTGTTGATCACCAAACTATTCTTGGATGGTTGGGAGAAGTTGCTTTCGGAGGACATTCTGGTACAATTCTTTATTCATGGCTGTGTTTTTAGGCAAGACTGTGAGAGAGCCAATTCCCTTGGCTGAGAAGCAACCCCACACATGAATGGTTTCAGGATGCTTTACAGTTGCCATGAGACAAGACTGGTGGTAGCGCTCACCTCGTCTTCTCCGAACAAACGGATGTCCCAGATGTCCCAAACAATCGGAAAGGGGATTCATCAGAGAAAATGACTTTACCCCAGTCCTCAGCTGTCCACTCCCTGTACCTTTTGCAGAATATCAGTCTGTCCCTGATGTTTTTTCTGGAGAGAAGTGGCTTCTTTGCTGCCCTCCTTGAGACCAGGCCTTGCTCCAAGAGTCTCCACCTCACAGTGCGTGCAGATGCACTCACACCTGCCTGCTGCCATTCCTGAGCAAGCTCTGCACTGCTGGTAGCCCGATCCCGCAGCTGAAGCACTTTTAAGAGACGGTCCTGGCGCTTGCTGGTCTTTCTTGGGTGCCCTGGAGTTTTTTGGCAAAAATGGAACCTCTCTCCTTGAAGTTCTTGATGATGCGATAGATTGTTGACTGAGGTGCAATCTTCCTAGCTGCAATATTCTTCCCTGTTAGGCCATTTTTGTGCAGTGCAATGATGACTGCACGTGTTTCTTTAGAGATAACCATGGTTAACAGAAGAGAAACAATGATGCCAAGTGCCAGCCTCCTTTTAAAGTGTCCAGTGGTGTCATTCTTACTTAATCATGACAGATTGATCTCCAGCCCTGTCCTCATCAACACCCACACCTGTGTTAATAGAGCAATCACTGAAACGATGTTAGCTGGTCCTTTTAAGGCAGGGCTGCAATGAAGTAGTAGGACGGGGGTGCCCTTGGTGGGGGAGTCTGTCACGTTGAGGACCCCGGCTCCTCCCTTTTGGGCGTGTGTTTACGTTGTCTACGTCTCCTAGTCTGCGTCTGTGGATCTCCGTGAGTGCGGTTGTGTCTTATGCTGATTCGTCTCACCTGTGGCTCGTCTCGTCATCACGTGGGGTTGATGTGGTTTGTCTACTAAATGTGTGTTCGCGCAGTGTCCTGTGCTCGTCGTTGTTTGAGTCTACACGTTGTGTGTGCGTGTCCCTCTGTTTTTCGTGCGCTTACTGCACTGTATCTGTGATAAATAAAGAGTGACCGTGAGTGACGTTGGGATTCTGTGTCTCATCCTTCGCCCTGCACCGCGCGTCACAATTTGTATCATTCTCAAAACTTTTGGCCATGACTGTATGTTATATATATATATATATATATATATATATATATATATATATATATATATATATATATATTAGGGCTGGGACTTTAACACGTTAATTTCGATTAATTAACTACAGGAAAAATAACGAACTAAAAAAATGTATGCATTTAACGCATGAGACACTTTTGCACCGTGGAATGTTTCTCAGTGCATGAGTTCCAGGCATACAGATTATATGGATGCACAATAAGATGAGCATGATGGAGATGACTGAAGAGGCTACGCTGGTGGATGGGAAATTAAAATATAAGAAACTTCCAAATGGAAGTACAAACACAAATAATGTTATTTGTACTTTATGCAGGAAGGAGTTTGTTACCACCTCAACGAAAAACATGTTGGGGCTAACGTGCAGGTCAGTAAGTAAACTTAGCTGCTAAATGTATTCCTAGTACGATACGGTCACCCTATTTCCTGGGACATGTCCGTATTTCCTGGCACATTTGAAAAAATCCTGGGACACGTTGAAAAAATCGATTTTCCGATTCAGAATCGATTCGCATAAGATGATCTGATAATCGATTCGTACGTCCAAAGATCGATTTTTTTGTGAACTTTTAACCCCGCCTCGTCACTGAATTCACGCAGGCGTGCTCAGTCTAACTAACTGTAAAACAACATGACGTTGGACAGTGTCAGTAACGACGATAGTCAAATCGGCAATCTAAAAGCAGGACAGTTTATCCAGTGTCAGTGACTATTTACAGTTAGTCCATGTCACTGACAGTTTACCCAGTGTTTTTACAGTTTAAAAAAGTTAAAAATGTTCTTGTAATGTTGGGCGCAAGGCGATGGACGAGACATAATCCTTTGCACTTTCCAAATCGTTACGTTTATTACATTTACCAAAGCGCAGACAGCGCACATAAACACGTTTACATAGAACGTGTGACTCAAACAACGACGAGCACAGGACGCTGCGCGAACACACATTAAATAGACAAACCACATAAACCCCATGTGATGACGAGACGAGTCACAGGTGAGGATTATCACAAGACGCACCCGCACCCACAGAGATACACAGACGCAGACGAGTAGACGTAGACAACGTTAACACGCCCAAAACGGAGGGGTCGGGGACCGTAACATAGTTCTGTTCTTATATTCGCACTTTAAAGAAAAATACACGTTTACATTTTATACTTTCAGTTTATTAAGTGTGAGCACTTTTAAAATAAAAATGCATTTGGTAGCAACAGCTTTTGGGTGAATTCTTAATTATTTCAATCATAATAATAATGTTATAATGTTATTATTATCCTACTTAGTGTCCCAGTAGGAGTCCACTGTTGCAGATATAGACACCTCAAAGATGCCCTCTGTTTATTGTCCTGGATTACCTTTCTTGAAAGTAGATTTATGATGACCCTTTTCACCAGTCTTCCAGCCATCAGTAACTACCAACTACCAGTAACTATTTGCTGATTAATATCGATATAATACTAGTTTTAACATTTTGCTTCTGTACATAGTCAGGAAACAGCTCAAATACATTTTTAATAACACTGAACCCTGAATTGGATCGAATCGGATCGAATCGATTAAATCGGATTAAATAGAAATAAATCGATTCTTAATCTTCAGAATCGGAATCGGATCGATTCTTGGAATTTGAATCGATACCCAGCCCAATGTACACCCAAGTTAGGTGTACATAAAACATTTAAAAACAATGGGAAATCACAGAGACAACGAGCAGGGCGGGATAAACAGGCAGGGAATACAGACATGAGAGAACCCAGAGTGACAGCTACGAGAGGGGGCGTAGCCCTACGTGACAGAACCCCCCATCAAAGCGTGCCACTCCGGAGCACGCAAGGGCAGACAGGACAGGGACAGCGGACACAGGACAGACCGGAGGAACAGACAAGGGGAAAGCAGGGCACGGAGACTGGGGCACGGCAGGGACAGGGGAACCAGAGACGGGCCAAGAGCCGGGCTGGAGGATGACGATACAGGCAGGGACAGGGCGAGGCATGGGAGCAGGACTGGGAACAGACACAGGAGACGGGCCAGGGGACAGGGCAGAGGCATACACGGAGGCAAACACGGCTTGGACGACTGAGACAGGCACAGGCACAAGGTGGGTCACAACTTGGGGAACAGACATGGGGACAGGGACAGAGATGACACCACAGGAAACAGACACAGGAACAGGAACACGGACCTTGACAGACACAACCACGGGGACAGGAACCAAAACAAAACCAGGGATAGGACTGGGGAACATGGGGAACCCGGGCACAGGAGCAGGAACACAGGGTGGAGCAGACAGTACTCGGAGTCCATGCCCACATGTGGGCAGCGCAGTCTCTGGGGTAACAGGCAGAGCTGGCCGGTGGGCAGCGGGAACAGGCGTGGCCCACTGGCGGGCAGTGGAAACAGGCGTGGCCCGCTGGCGGGCAGCGGGCACAGGCGGGGCCCGCTGGTGGGCAGCGGGAACAGGCAGGGCCCACTGGCGGGCAGCGGGAACAGAAACCGGCGTGGACGACCCCTCCTGGGTCGCGGGGACAGGAACCAGTGGGGTCTGCCGATGGGCAGCGGGAACTGGAGCCAGCGGGGTCTGCCGACGGGCAGCGGGAACTGGAGCTGGCAGGGTCTGCCGACGGGCAGCGGGAACTGGAGCCGGCGTGGTCTGCCGACGGGCAGCGGGAACTGGAACCGGCTTGGTCTGCCGACGGGCAGCGGGAACAGGTCACTGAGGTGAGGAGATGCGCTCAGAGGGCAGAGCCGCCAAGCCGACGTCTTCGGGGGGCGTGTCCGCCAAGCCGACGTCCTCGGGGGGCGGAGCCACCAAGCCGACGTCCTCGGGGGGCGAAGCCGCTAAGCCGACGTCCTCGGAGGGCGGAGCCGCCAAGCCGACGTCCTCGGGGGGCGGGACCGCCAAGCCGACGTCATCGGGGGGGCGGGACCGGCATACTGACGTCATCGGGGGGGCAGGACCGCCATACTGACGTCATCGGGGTGCGGGACCACCATACCGACGTGGCCAGTACTCCCCCCCCAAAAAATACTTGGGGGTGTCATGTGGAGTACCTGGTGGGATCAGAGGCGGTGGGTCGTCTTCCTCATGGTCCTGGGAGAGCCTGGAAGAATACACAGACACAGGAGCTCGCAGAAGCCATCGAGAGCCAACCGAGGGTTAAGCAAATGCTTGTCAGTGCACTCAATCCGTCTGCCCGCGACTTGTACTACAGGTTTCTCCTCCCTATAGTGATCACCAAGCCGGGCAGACACGTAGCGCTCAACAGGAGTCTCGATGCGAAAGCCAGTCGAAACCGAAAGTGACTGAGCTTTCATTGGTGCGTCGAGACTTCCGTGTTCCCACAGCGCCAGGGGAATTTCTGTCTCTGGTTCGGTCACGCTGCGATATCGGAGAGTTGAACTGGACCGAACCAACCAACATCTCATCGCAGTGATTAAACTCACCAGAGTCTCGCTCCCTCGCTGTGTCCTTGTACGATCGGTCTTTGTGTAACGATCTGCGTGGGGCAGAACAGGGAGGCGGACACAAACGCTGAGGAGAGCGAGATTTATTAAAGGAAATTCCATAATCAGAGTCGTAATAACTGGCGCAGGTCATATTGGGAGGGCAGTCCAAACATGAAATGTACAACGGCATGACAACGGGCACAGAAATCAACAAGGTAGACTAACTAAGGAAGAACAGGCAAAACACACGGGAGACGGATAACACAAAGGCGCAAACTTACGAACAGCAGGATAGACTAGGCACAGGTTTGAACAAAAAGACCGATACGGACATGGGAGACACAGGGACTTTTATACACAGGACTAGACAAGGACCAGGTGTGAACAATGATAACAGGGGCGTGGCAAACAATGGGAAATCACAGAGACAACGAGCAGGGCGGGATAAACAGGCAGGGAATACAGACATGAGGGAACCCAGAGTGACAGCTACGAGAGGGGGCGTAGCCCTACGTGACACATATTTTTTAGTTAGATTCTGAAGAAAAGCATTTTGCTTTAGGCCACCTACAAAACAAAATTTTAAATTCAGCTAGAATAAACTGAGGCAAAAACAACCACCACATATTACTTTCCAGATCAAAGAACACCAAAACGAGAAAACCACTATCTAACTTATACAAGAATGATTAGAATGTACAGGGTTGCCAACTCTGTACAAAAAGCGAACACACACATTTGACCGTTTTCACACACTCTCACGCCACACTTCCGATATCTCACGGCAAAAAAAAAATCCAGTTTATTTACCTCAGATCCACATATATGATTCAATATTCAATGAGTTACTAGTTCGCTCTGGCGCCAACCACCGGCGATGATATAATACTTAATTTGTGTCCATTTTACGTTCGGTACGTTACGTAACCCTCCCCCCGCTCAACAACTTACGTTCGCCACCCCCCCCGCTCAACAATTTTCACTCGCCACCTCCTCCAGGTTAAAATCTCACTCCAAGCGAACGTCAAAAGTTGGCAACCCTGTTAGTAGCTGTTTATCCATACAACAATACTCTTTTCTGCTATACACAAGATTTTCTATGGTAGGTTAGGACTATGATCGTTTGTTTTTTCCCCTCATACTGGGATTAATACTACAAAGCTCTACCTTAGAAATGCAGTCATTTGTATTTGGTATATTTAATGCATGTTCTGTTCAGGACATGACTTACTATTAACTGTAAAGGTGTATCATTTAATTAATAACTAACGGGGCAATTATCTTTTCTACTAAAACGTTAAGCAAACATTCTCTAAACCTAACTGGCTAGTTAGCTAACCAAGGTGACCACTTAGTTCTAGTGTTTGCTAAGATAGGTTAACTCACTATCTTAGGTTAGCTAGCCTAGCAACATCGAAAATTTGCACTTATATCTTAGCTGATCTAGTTACGTCGGAAATGTGTAAACATAGTGTTTAAAATGTGTATATTTTTTCCCATAGATTATTCTTTTTAGTCATAACAAACGGCTTGCGTTCTACCTTTCAACACAACAGCTAATGGTTATTCTAGCTAGTATCAAGCTAGCTAACTAACTTAGCTAGGTTCGCATTAAATATAACATCAGGCATTATATCCTCAGGTCATTTTCTTTCTTTATATATTTGTTCTTTTACACATTGATAACAAAATTAAAGAAACCGGATAAAAAGTTAATTTCTTACCTCAGTGAATGATATCTCCTACAGATTAAAATTTCGCTTTCAGTCAGGTCAGGCGGGAGAACGTTCTAGACCAGGGGTAATCAATTAAATCTTTCCGCGGTCCATTTTTGGCAGATAGCTCAGACCTTAGGTCCGGGTCCGCGGTGGCGAACGAAAGTTGTTGAGCCGGGGGGGGGGGGGGGGGGGGGGGGGGGGGGGGTGGCGAACGAAAGTTGTTGAGCGGGGGGGCGAACGTAACACTCAAATGGGTGGTGAACGTAACACTCGTCTAAAAATAAATTCTCCGGTTTAAAATATAGTCTCCCGTTAAAAAATTGTTGGCATTTGGGTCCGTATCCAGTTAATCAGGAATGTGATTGGGTCCGGACAGGACGGCGTTCGGGTCCGGATCCGGACCGCGGTCCGCCATTTGGTGATACCTGTTCTAGACTTTCGTTGGGGGCGGGGGGCGCACGAGTACGGAGCCCAGGAGGGGACATGGGTAAAAAATAAAAATTAAACGAGGGAACGTTTTACCATTCAAGCGCACGTTTTCTGTAATTCGTGCTCACGATTTATTAATTAATGCGCACCATTAACAATTCGTGCACACGTTTTGTTTTAATCGTGCGCACGTTTTCATTCATTCACTTGCAAACCCTACTGGCCTAAGCGCATACATTGCAGATACAAGGAGAGAGGCAGTAACAGTTCCCTGAAACTGTATATACTTTGATTGTTTAGATTTATCCCACAATGAACAGAGATATGTTTATTAGGTCTTATTTGCTTATGCGTCATGAGGACATTGTAGCTTCCCTTGCACAGCTGGGAATCACAATCAGTAAACGGCATCTGAAGCGAATTCTAAGCCTTTTAATGAACATTTATGACGAATTTTAATGTTCCTTTGTGTTTCAGGTTTGAAAAGTACTTTAAATGCTTGAAATTGTAACTACTTCGTTTCACAACAAATATCTGTCTAACTGAACAGTTCTCTTGTATTAGGTTAACAAATACGAGCCTCTTGTAATTCCAGGATGAAACATGAGAGAACGTGAAGACGTTCAGATTGGGCGTTTTGAAAATAAACAACCATTAAACAATGTGATTAAAAGAATCATTTCGAATATATGTATAAATGTTTAACTTATTTAAGTTTATCGTGCTGGAAAATATTGAACTGGACCTTGAAAGTGACATACAAGTGCTTGAATTCCATCTTATAAAGGTGTATGTGTGACGGGCGGGGGTGAGCAACAAAAAGGAAGCGATCACACCAAGTCTCAAGGAAAAAGGATGGTTTAATAGAAAGTGTGCAAACCTAAAACCCGTGCAATATCTCCAAATTAAGAATATAATGACCAGCGGTCAACTGGTACAAAGACAAGACATATATAGGCAAACAAACGACCCTCAGGTGAGACGGATCACGGGCTCCGCCCACCTGAGGGACGCACATGACGTCACCAAACAACAACAACAACAGCCGCTGTGGACCGTGACAGTATGAACCCTGCAAACATGACTTTGTTCATTGCGCTGAGGCGCGGCGCGCGCGAAGTTACAAAATTCGAGAGGTGCAAGGGAAACTACACTGTCCTCATGACGCATAAGCAAATAAGACCTAATAAACGTATCTCTGTTCATTGTGGCATAAATCTAAACAATCAAAGTATATACAGTTTCAGGGAACTGTTACTGCCTCTCTCCTTGTATCTGCAATGTATGCGCCTAGGCCAGTAGGGTTTGCAAGTGAATGAATGAAAACGTGCGCACAATTAAAACAAAACGTGTGCACGAATTGTTAATCGTGTGAACGAATTACTAAATTGTGAGCACGAGTTTATTTAAAACGATTAAAACAAAACGTGCGCACGAATTGTTAATCGTGCGCACGAATTAATAAATCGTGAGCACGAATTACAGAAAACGTGTGCTCGAATGGTAAAACGTTCCCTCGTTTAATTTTTTTTTTTTACCCATGTCCCCTCCCGGGCTCCGTACACGAGAGGAGGCAAGGCAATGGTTTATTCCATAAATCTGAAGTAGGAACATTAACTTTGTTGTTTTAAATTTATGTTAACATTTTGAATGAATTTAGTTATTATAACTGCTTCACAAGTTCACAACTATATCAGCATGCGAGTTATTTGTTTGTGTGGCAGAGAAATATCCAGTTCTAACATAAAAGGTATAAATTTGTGTACTATGTAAAAATTTCTGTTTTGTAAATGATATTTAAAAGTCTGTTTTTAAAATATTAGGCTGTTTTAAAAATCAGGCCCACGTGGGTCCCAACTATAACCCAACTGGGGCTGGGATTTATAACCCCAATGGGGCCCACAAATGTAACTGGGGCCCGAATTGAACCCTTAAAAAATCCCACTCTAAGCCCATGCCCAGATAAAACCTATACTGCCCAGTTAAATCACATGTGGGGCCTATGTGGACATGTTGGCTGGGCTATTTTGTGACAGTAGTCTCTCAAACCTCCGGGAGTCTTTGATTATTCAACTGCTGAATGAGGACTGTGATGAAACTGTCTACGACCTGCAGCAATATTCAGAGAAATCAGCAAAATGATCAGGTCTATGCTTGAGATCTGACCAGCAAGCTTTGTCAGCCTGATTAAAATCTGGTCTTTGCGACTCTATCAGCTGTACGAAGTGAAGCCCATACTCTCAGTCATCAGTTTTGTGATTAGTGAGACTGTCAAAGCCAGCACGACACAGAAAGATTCATCAAAACGGCTGCAGTTTTTCTGTGTGTAATTAGGTATTTGTTTCCAGTCGGTATTTCTCAGATGTTTGTGAGTGATTCACTTATTAAGAGCTTTCCGTCATTGAGAATGTACCACCCAAACTTTTCATTACTCTACTGGCTAGCTCCTTGCAGTCCAACACATTAACTGCTTGCCTAACCACAGAAATGGCATACTAAGTAAATACTTAGGTACTCCTAAGGCATACTAAGGTGTAGTGAATAGTTGTTTTTTGTTTGTTGTTTGTTTTGCATGAGATAAATGAATTCAAGATTCATTGCTATTGGATGGCCGAATTCTTTGGTATTATTATGGCAGCATTCTCAGTCCCACACCTCCACATCTGACCTCCCATTCCCATTCCAGCCTACCAGCTGATCAACCCCTTCCTGTACTCCACCTGTCATACCTGCAGCTCAGTCTCTATTACTGTATAATTCCAATAATGTTGTATTAATATTGTTGATGCCAAGCAGTCTGTGTTTAAACTGTATAGGAGCCTGTTTAGAACACTGTAAATAAATGTTTTAATACATGAAACTGAAACATGAATACCTCCACCCACATATTTCAGCTACAATACACGATGCCAGATTGTGTATTAGTCTTGTGAGAAATAAAGAGACAGATTCAGAAACTCATTATCACTACCACCTCAGAATCAAGAGGATCTGAAGGGTCAGCTTGTAGTAACAAACTGCATAATAACACACTGAAAGGAAACAGTCAGTCCAGCTGTCAGGACGTCACAGCCGGAATTCATTGACAGACGCACAGGGCCAGGAACACGGAAAGCAATAGCACAATCATGACAGGTACAACTAGATAGAATGCTCTTTCTCATTTAACAAGCCAACCCTTTACCCAAACAATTGGATTCCATTCATCATGGGATGGTTGAGGAATAACAGATGTCAAGTCCAGCCTGTATTGCTCAATGTCATCGTAATGGCTTAGAATATAAATGCAGCATGAGGTGTTAACACACCGCTCTTTCCTTTCCTAACAGGAGATCTGAGGCCTCTCTTATTGTTTAGGATCACTAAGCTGAATATTAAACAAGTCCAAATGTATCTAATTTATTTTCTATGAAGTGTAAATTACTCCTGCAAAGGGAGAACACCACACCTGCCTTTCATAGCCCTGGAGCTGCAGGGAAGCCCCCATTCAAGCAGGCACCCTGGAATTTCACCTAGTTTATGTTTACTTACACCAAGGGGCCTGCATTTTCTTTCCACATGGAAGGTCTCCATCTGTCCTGAAAACACATCAAATATGATCAGACAATATTTGACATTTTTGCATATGGAGCTCAGTAAAGTTCATCATCAAAACACTGGAGATTTTAGGTACGTGTGATGAGCTTCAAGCACTGACACTACAGGGGAGATATTGGCAAGACATTGTGCTGGGCTGTAAAAATGAGGTCTCAGGTCAGAACAGGTTCTGATGATACTGTTTTGAGCATATAAAGGGGGAAATGACAGGCCCAAATCCCGCCCTCAAAATAAATACATTGAAAAGCAAATCATAACGTGGCTAGCCCAAAACTAGTGCTGAGGCTCAGCTAGTTCATCTGAAGGAATGCTTATTAGCGGGAAATCATCCCAAAGAAAATAATCAGGGCTTTGCTCAGAGAGAGCACCATCTAGAGTAGGAACAGAACTTTAAAAATGGATTTAAAGGGATGGAATTTACGGGAAAATAATTCTGAAACATAACTCCCAACAAACATAATTCTAACAGTCAAACAGAATACACTTATGAAGCCAAAATTACACTACATGGGCCTACAGGGGACAACAGAGCACAAACTAATATGAGGGAAATCTAGCAAAAAAAATATTTTTTTATATACTTTAACATGAGCATGAAGAATATTGTCACGTAGGGCTACGCCCCCTCTTGTAGCTGTCACTCTGGGTTCCCTCATGTCCGTGTTCCCTGCCTGTTTGTCCCGCCCTGCTCGGTTGTCGCGTTTATTCCTTGTTTGTTGCCACGCCCCAGTGTCATTGTCATCACCTGTTCCTTGTTTCGGTTCTATGTATATAAGTCCCGTCATTCCCCAGTCGTGTCATCCGTGATTTTGTCTACTCTGTCGGTTTGCTTTGTTCATGCTGTTTGGTCGTCTACTCTGTGCCTTGTCGGTTCGTACGTCGTTTTGTCTGCCTGTTTGATCCCTAGTTCGTGAGTCCTCCTGGTTTCTGTTGTCATGCCTGTTTTTCGTTCCTGTTCGGATTGCTTGCCTGTTATGACCCCTGCCTGTGTTATCGACTCTGCTTATGGTATTCCCCGTATGAAATCTCGCTCCTCTCAGCGATTATGTCCGTCTCCTCGCTCCGTTGCGCATGCAACGTTACATAATACCAGACCTATCCAGGACACAGCGAGAGAGCGAGACTCTGGTGAGTTCAAACACTGTGAATGGATGTCGGCTGGTTTAATCCGGTTCGACTCTCCGGTATTTCAGTGCGAACAAACCAGAGACAGGAATACCCCTGGCGCTGCGGGTACAAGGTAGTCTCGTCGCCGACCAAAGAAAGTGCAGTCTCTTTCTACTGGCTTTCGCGACGAGACTCCATCTGAGCGCTGTGTGTCTGCCCGGTTTTGCGAACACGACAGGGAAAAAACCCCTGTAGTGCAAGCAGCGGGCAGACGGTCTGAGCGCACAGACAAGTTTTCGCTTAACCCTCGGTTGACTCTCTCTGACCACCGCGAGCTCCCGGCGCCTCAAGGGAGGCGGAGCCGCAGCAGAGAGAGCAACCGAGGAGCTTGTGTGTCTGTGTGTTCTGCCAGGCTCACCCAGGACCCTGAGGAAGAGGACCCACCGCCTCTGATCCCGCCGGCTACTCCACATGACACCCCCAAGTGTTTTTTGGGGGGGAGTACTAGCCACGTCGGCTTGGCGGACACGCCCCCCGATGACGTCAGTATGGCGGACACGCCCCCGATGACGTCAGTATGGCGGTCCCGCCCCCCGATGACGTCAGTATGGCGGTCCCGCCCCCCGATGACGTCAGTATGGCGGCCACGCCCCCCAAGGGCTTTCACATGGCGGCCACGCCCCCCGAGGACGTTGGCATGGCGGCCACGCCCCCTGAGGACGTTGGCATGGCGGCCACGCCCCCCGAGGACGTTGGCATGGCGGCCATGCCCCCGATGACGTCTGTATGGCGGTTCCGCCCCCTGAGGACGTCAGCCCGGTGGTTCCGCCCCCCGAGGACGTCAGCCCGGTGGTTCCGCCCCCTGAGGACGTCAGCCCGGTGGTTCCGCCCCCCGAGGGTGTCTCATCCATGCCAGTTCCTGTCCCCGCGACCCTGGAGGGGTCGTCTACGCCGGTTCCTGTCCCCGCTGCCCGTCGGCAGTCCACGCCGGTTCCTGTCCCTGCGACCCAGGAGAGGTCGTCCACGCCGGTTCCTGTCCCTGCGACCCAGGAGAGGTCGTCCACGCCGGTTCCTGTGCCTGCGATCCAGGAGAGGTCGTCCACGCCGGTTCCTGTCCCTGCGACCCTGGAGAGGTCGTCCACGCCAGCTCCCGTTCCCGCTGCCCGCCAGCGGACCCTGCCTGTTCCCGCTGCCCGCCGCCCGGCCGCGCCTGTGCCCGCTGCCCGCCGCCCGGCCGCGCCTGTGCCCGCTGCCCGCCGCCCGGCCGCGCCTGTGCCCGCTGCCCGCCGCCCGGCCGCGCCTGTGCCCGCTGCCCGCCGCCTGGCCGCGCCTGTGCCCCAAGAGACTGTGCTGCCCCCTGTTGGGCATGGACTCTGTGTACTGTCTGCTCCGCCCTGTGTTCCTGCTCCTGTGCCCGGGTTCCCCATGTTACCCAGTCCTGTCCCTGGTTTTGTTTTGGTTCCTGTCCCTGTGGTTGTGTCTATCAAGGTCTGTGTTCCTGTTCCCGTGTCTGTTTCCGGTGGTGTCCTCTCTGTCCCGGTTCCCGTGTCTGTTCCCCAGATTGTGGCCCACTTCGTTCCTGTCCCAGTCTCCGTCGTCCAAGCCGTGTTTGCCTCAGTGTTTACCTCTGCCCTGTCCCCTGGCCCCGCTCCAGTGTCTGTCCCCGGTCCTGTCCTGTCCAGCCCTGCTCCTGTGCCTCGCCCTGGCCCTATCCGGTCTCCCTGTGTCCCGTGTCATGCCGTGTCCCGGCCCAGCTCTTGGCCTGTCTCCCTGTCTCCAGTCCCTGCCGTGTCCCAGGTCCCTCGTCCTATTTTGTCTGGTCCTGTCTCTCCGGTCTGTCCTCTGTCCAGCTGTCCCTGTCCTGTCTGCCCTTGCGTGCCCCGGAGTGGCACGCTTTGAGGGGGGGTTCTGTCACGTAAGGCAACGCCCCCTCTCGTAGCTGTCACTCTGGGTTCCCTCATGTCCGTGTTCCCTGCCTGTTTGTCCCGCCCTGCTCAGTTGTCGCGTTTATTCCTTGTTTGTTGCCACGCCCCAGTGTCATTGTCATCACCTAAGTGTTAATAATAAAACCTCTAAATCTATGCAGGTTAAATATGGTGTCCCACAAGGGACAGTCCTAGGACCACTTCTATTCACACTGTACATGTTACCCTTAGGCGAGATTATGCATAAGCATGACATCAGTTTCCATTCCTACGCAGACGACACTCAGCTATATTTATCGGCAAAACCCGATGATTTAGGCGTAAACAGTAAGATTGAGAAATGTGTAGGAGAGATAAAACATTGGATGGCGTGTAACTTTCTAGCACTAAATCCCGATAAAACAGAATTAATAATAGTTGGGTCTAGGGCTGCGAGAGACAAGATACATAATGTAGCATTGAATCTACATTCTTTTACTATAACCCCCAGCGCAGAGGTAAAGAACTTGGGCATCACAATAGACCCAGATCTCTCGTTCAATACACATATTAATAATATAACTAGGGTAGCGTTCTTTCACTTGCGCAACATTGCCAAAATTAGAAACATATTAAATATTAGTGATGCAGAAAAACTAATCCATGCATTCATATCCTCTCGTTTAGATTATTGCAACAGTCTCCTAGCTGGATGTTCTGGTAAATCGATAAACAAACTCCAGCTGGTTCAGAACGCAGCAGCACGAGTTTTAACAAAAACTAAAAAGTTTGATCACATTAGTCCCGTACTATCGTCATTACACTGGCTGCCAATTAGATTCCGTATTGACTATAAAATACTTTTATTAACATATAAAACGCTGCATGGCTTAGCTCCAGACTATCTTAGTGAACTTATTGAACAATATAACCCAGCGCGTTCACTTCGCTCTCAGGACGCAGGGTTATTAACTGTTCCTAGGATCAAAAAGATCACAGCAGGTGGAAGAGCCTTTTCTTTTAAAGCTCCACAATTGTGGAATAATCTTCCTGCCTCTATTCGGGACTCAGACACAGTCTCATTGTTTAAAACTCGATTAAAGACTCATCTGTTTAGTTTGGCCTTTGATTAATCTGTTACATAGTTACTACATCTCGTATCTTTTCTCCGAGGTTCACCTGGAGAGTAACATTGCAGTCGGAGCCTACAATACCAGCATCGCTGCTCCGACATGGAATGAAAGCCTGGCGTTCATCAACAGACATTTACAGTGACAATATCAAAACCCAGAACTTTCATTTTTACCTTTACTTAGTCTGATTGTGTGATTTGTGTGTGACTTGTGTATTTGTCTGTATTTTGTGTAATTTGTGTGTTAACGGGCCGCCCAATGGAGGATGGGTTCCCTTTTGAGTCTTGGTTCTCCCGAGGTTTCTTCCTATCCCCACCATCATAGGGAGTTTTTCCTCGCCACTGTCGCCTTTGGCTTGCTCATTAGGGTTCTGGACCCATAGTATTGTTAACCCTGCCTGTTCTCGCTGCCCGCCGCCCGGCCGCGCCTGTGCCCGCTGCCCGCCGCCCGGCCGCGCCTGTGCCCGCTGCCCGCCGCCCGGCCGCGCCTGTGCCCGCTGCCCGCCGCCCAGCCGCGCCTGTGCCCGCTGCCCGCCGCCCGGCCGCGCCTGTGCCCCAAGAGACTGTGCTGCCCCCTGTTGGGCATGGACTCTGTGTACTGTCTGCTCCGCCCTGTGTTCCTGCTCCTGTGCCCGGGTTCCCCATGTTACCCAGTCCTGTCCCTGGTTTTGTTTTGGTTCCTGTCCCTGTGGTTGTGTCTATCAAGGTCTGTGTTCCTGTTCCCGTGTCTGTTTCCGGTGGTGTCCTCTCTGTCCCGGTTCCCGTGTCTGTTCCCCAGATTGTGGCCCACTTCGTTCCTGTCCCAGTCTCCGTCGTCCAAGCCGTGTTTGCCTCAGTGTTTACCTCTGCCCTGTCCCCTGGCCCCGCTCCAGTGTCTGTCCCCGGTCCTGTCCTGTCCAGCCCTGCTCCTGTGCCTCGCCCTGGCCCTATCCGGTCTCCCTGTGTCCCGTGTCATGCCGTGTCCCGGCCCAGCTCTTGGCCTGTCTCCCTGTCTCCAGTCCCTGCCGTGTCCCAGGTCCCTCGTCCTATTTTGTCTGGTCCTGTCTCTCCGGTCTGTCCTCTGTCCGCTGTCCCTGTCCTGTCTGCCCTTGCGTGCCCCGGAGTGGCATGCTTTGAGGGGGGGTTCTGTCACGTAAGGCAACGCCCCCTCTCGTAGCTGTCACTCTGGGTTCCCTCATGTCCGTGTTCCCTGCCTGTTTGTCCCGCCCTGCTCAGTTGTCGCGTTTATTCCTTGTTTGTTGCCACGCCCCAGTGTCATTGTCATCACCTAAGTGTTAATAATAAAACCTCTAAATCTATGCAGGTTAAATATGGTGTCCCACAAGGGACAGTCCTAGGACCACTTCTATTCACACTGTACATGTTACCCTTAGGCGAGATTATGCATAAGCATGACATCAGTTTCCATTCCTACCCAGACGACACTCAGCTATATTTATCGGCAAAACCCGATGATTTAGGCGTAAACAGTAAGATTGAGAAATGTGTAGGAGAGATAAAACATTGGATGGCGTGTAACTTTCTAGCACTAAATTCCGATAAAACAGAATTAATAATAGTTGGGTCTAGGGCTGCGAGAGACAAGATACATAATGTAGCATTGAATCTACATTCTTTTACTATAACCCCCAGCGCAGAGGTAAAGAACTTGGGCATCACAATAGACCCAGATCTCTCGTTCAATACACATATTAATAATATAACTAGGGTAGCGTTCTTTCACTTGCGCAACATTGCCAAAATTAGAAACATATTAAATATTAGTGATGCAGAAAAACTAATCCATGCATTCATATCCTCTCGTTTAGATTATTGCAACAGTCTCCTAGCTGGATGTTCTGGTAAATCGATAAACAAACTCCAGCTGGTTCAGAACGCAGCAGCACGAGTTTTAACAAAAACTAAAAAGTTTGATCACATTAGTCCCGTACTATCGTCATTACACTGGCTGCCAATTAGATTCCGTATTGACTATAAAATACTTTTATTAACATATAAAACGCTGCATGGCTTAGCTCCAGACTATCTTAGTGAACTTATTGAACAATATAACCCAGCGCGTTCACTTCGCTCTCAGGACGCAGGGTTATTAACTGTTCCTAGGATCAAAAAGATCACAGCAGGTGGAAGAGCCTTTTCTTTTAAAGCTCCACAATTGTGGAATAATCTTCCTGCCTCTATTCGGGACTCAGACACAGTCTCATTGTTTAAAACTCGATTAAAGACTCATCTGTTTAGTTTGGCCTTTGATTAATCTGTTACATAGTTACTACATCTCGTATCTTTTCTCCGAGGTTCACCTGGAGAGTAACATTGCAGTCGGAGCCTACAATACCAGCATCGCTGCTCCGACATGGAATGAAAGCCTGGCGTTCATCAACAGACATTTACAGTGACAATATCAAAACCCAGAACTTTCATTTTTACCTTTACTTAGTCTGATTGTGTGATTTGTGTGTGACTTGTGTATTTGTCTGTATTTTGTGTAATTTGTGTGTTAACGGGCCGCCCAATGGAGGATGGGTTCCCTTTTGAGTCTTGGTTCTCCCGAGGTTTCTTCCTATCCCCACCATCATAGGGAGTTTTTCCTCGCCACTGTCGCCTTTGGCTTGCTCATTAGGGTTCTGGACCCATAGTATTGTTAACCTTTTAAATCCTGTAAAGCGCTTTGTGACAACATGTGTTGTGAAAAGCGCTATACAAATAAACTTTGATTTGATTTGATTTGATCACCTGTTCCTTGTTTCGGTTCTATGTATATAAGTCCCGTCATTCCCCAGTCGTGTCATCCGTGATTTTGTCTACTCTGTCGGTTTGCTTTGTTCATGCTGTTTGGTCGTCTACTCTGTGCCTTGTCGGTTCGTACGTCGTTTTGTCTGCCTGTTTGATCCCTAGTTCGTGAGTCCTCCTGGTTTCTGTTGTCATGCCTGTTTTTCGTTCCTGTTCGGATTGCTTGCCTGTTATGACCCCTGCCTGTGTTATCGACTCTGCTTTTGGTATTCCCCGTATTAAATCTCGCTCATCTCAGCAATTGTGTCCGTCTCCTCGCTCCGTTGCGCATGCAACGTTACAACTATGCTTTTGGTGATCTTTCGCTGTTCCTTTAATTAGCTGTTATTAGCTTGGCCATTGATGACTTTGCATACTCGAAAAATAGCTGTTAACTATGTATTACCTAGTTCTTGTGTATTACCTATAAGTAGATTTACAAATGCAAGGGTCCAGATCCCTAATGAGCAAACCAGGGTCAACAGTGTCAAAGGAAAACTCCCTAGGTGGAGATTTGGAAGAAACCTTTGGAGGACCAAGACTCAAAAGGAAACCCATCCTCCACTGGGAGGACCAGCTAGTAGCAGTCCATATTTATAGTTCTGTATCTAGGCCAAGCAATCCCTCCAATGTAGATGTTGGGCTTCAGGTATGGGACAGCATTGGTGCGTCCACTAGTGGCATCAGCATGTCCACTGGCAAGAGCATGTTCTAGGTGCTTTATGTCTTTGTAGAAACATGCAACCAGAATCATATAAACATGTAAGCAGGAACATGTAAATCTGTAAGCAGAAAAATGTAAGCCTTTTGCAGATTTTAAGAATCTGATGGACCTGCAACAAGTGATTGTCTTAATGAAAGCTGAGTGCATAACAGAACAGTCTGTGTTGATGTAATTGATCACGTGTCATAACAGATGAAGTCAAAGTCAAATTTATTTATATAGCGCTTTTCACAACACACATTGTCACAAAGCAGCTTTACAATCGTATGAGTCCAGATCCCTAATGAGCAAGCCAAAGGAGACAGTGTCGAGGAAAATCTCCCTATAGGGTGGGGATTAGGAAGAAACCTCGGGAGGACCAAGACTCAAACGGGAACCCATTCTCCATTGGGCGGCCCGTTAGCACAAGTCCGTGGTCGCAGGGTGGTTCCACAGTTCCACAGCAACAGTCAAGGCTCCTGTTCCCCAGCCAAGCAGCTTCAGTCCCCTCGGTGCAGGCGGTGGGCCTCAGGCAGGAGCTAGCACCAGCACGACCCCCCATGGCAACGGCACATCCAACCCCGGCATCAGCACATCCACCGGCAAGCCAGACCATCCCACAGGTGCCTGTATCCAATCGTCTTGGGTAGAGGCATGCAAAAAGATAGACAATACAGACTGAGTGGACATCAATTTAAACCACCATTGATTTAAATGTACATAGCTCATGTGCCAGTGATGAGCATGTGGCTCCGGCAGGCTAATCTATAGCAGCATAACTAAAGGGAGGGGTTCAGAGGTGACCATAGTCATGAGGGCTCACTGAGACATTGCTTTCCAGTCAAGTCATTGTCACAACTACAGTGATGCCATGACACAGCTGGATGACAGCATCAACATCTCAGATTACCAGAAATCTCAACGTCTGGGGGCCCAGAAAAATGAACTTGAGAAGAGGATGATGGAGAACAGTAGTAAGATCACAGATGAGTCCACTACTGTACTGTGGGGCACAACCCAACACTCATTGTGCTTTTGAAGGCCAGTGTTGATGGAGACTATTGCTTTTCCATTAAAGCTGGTAGAGCTGGAGAGTTTGTGTGCTGCTTACATCAGAAAGCAGCATATGAGCTGCCTGTTCAACAATAACTTCACCACAGAGTAACTGCAGGAAGTCTTAATTGGATATTGCAGTGATGGGGCCAGGGTGATGTTAGGAGATAAATCAGGTGATGGAGACTATTCCAGATTGACTTCCCAGAGATCATCCTGTGGAGTCCAAAGTAAAGAGACTTACAACACACTTATGAACCAAATGTGCCCTCCACTAGCTGTCATTCCGGTTTCCCTGTTTCTCGTGTCTGTGTTGTTCCCAGCCCGTTTATCCCGCCCTGCTTGTCTGTCTCCATGGTTTCCCCTCGTCTGCCATGCCCATGTCATCAGTATCATCACCTGTTTCTAGTCTAGTTCAATGTATTTATAGTCCCTGTGTCTCGCATGTCGGTTTTTGGTTGTTTTGTTCCATTAGTCAGTTTGTGCTCGTTGGTATTCCTGCTATTTTGTGTTTTGGTTCGTTTGTTTTCATGCTCTGTGTTTTGTATTCTAAGTTCCCTGGTTTGTGAGTATTGTTTCTCTTAGCATTTTACCTGCCTGTTCTGTGTTTCCCTACCGTGCTTAGTTCCTTGTGTTAGTATGCCTGTTTACTTGTCTTACATGGACTGCCCCCCGTTATGACCCGTGCCTGTGACTTTGACCTCAATTATGGAATTCCCTTGAATAAATCTCGCTCTCCTCAGCATTTGTGTCCGCCTCCTAGCTATGTAGCGCGCAGATCATTACAAAATGGCAGTCCCTGACCCAGAGAAATGGGACCATGACAATCTGAAATATGGAGAGGATGAGGTGGGAGCTTTGTACCATTCCCTACATGTGAATGAAAGAAAGACTCATTCTCAGACTTAAGATTCATGAACAACAACATGAAAACATTGTGCATAGCAGTAGACACCTTCTCAGCAAGTAATGCAGACTATGAGCGGGGTTTGGTGCCATGAATCAAGTACAGGAGCAACCTGACAACAAAAAACACAGCAAATCTCCCCTTCATCAGCTGGGACCTCTGATGGCAAGATGTGGCATTAGCGGACTGTCTGACAGAGGTCTACCCCTCGACCTGGGCGCAGGGCGAGAGGGAGTAGCTGCATGGAAATCCAGAATAAGCGCCAGGTCCAGAATGTCGTCCATGTCAACCCAGCTCCTCTCCTCCGGGCCATATCCCTCCCAGTCCCTCTGACCAAGTATTGCAACGTCCTCCCACGCGGACGGGAATCCAGCAGGGAACTAACTCGGTACGCCGGGGTACCATCGATCTTCAGTGGCGGAGGCGGTTCCTGGACAGAAGTGGACATGCTGGAAGCCACAACAGGTTTGAGAAGAGACACATGGAAGGAGGGGGAAATGCGGTAATGGAAGAAGGAAGCTGCAGTCCATATACCGCCGGGTTGATCTGACGTAATATCCTGAAAGGACCGATATACAGAGGATTCAATTTTTTGCATTTTGTTTTCAGCATAAGATCCCAAGTAGAAAGCCACACTAGCTGCCCCGGGGTGTAGGATTACATTAACGGTGAACCTGGGCTTTCTGTCGCTTAATCGCCCTCTGCAAATGTACATGTGCCTCTTCTCAAGTCTTTCAACTGCAGGTACATCTGAGGGTTCTCCAGAGCAGGCGAATAGCGGTGGCTGATACCCAACACACACTGAAAGGGAGTGATCCCAGTAGAAGAATGCGTATTCTACCCATGTTCACATCATATTTACCCCAATCCTTTTGGGATTTGCTGCAGTAGGAGCGTAAAAAGTGACTGATTTCCTGGTTTAACCTTTCAACGTGCTCGTTACATTGGGGGCGATACCCAGAAGCGATGCTAACATTAAGTAACTTACAAAATGACGTCCATACCCATGAGTTGAAATGTGAACCCCTGTCAGAGACAATGTCCTCCAGTATTCTGAATAAATGAAATACACTGTGTAAAATCACCTCATCTATCTTCACAGCAGTCTGTAACTTGGGCAGGGGTATAAGCCTGCAGGCCTTTGAAAAGTCTATTACCACCAGTATGCAGATGTTACCTTTGGAGGGGGGTAAATCCATAAAAAATATATGGCAATGTGCGACCAAGGATGCTTTGGTGCCAGCAGGGGTTCCAGGAGTCATGCTGGTCGCTGTCTCTGAGTCACATGTGGTCACATATTCTGCACAATCACTAGACATTGTCAGCCACCAATACTTGTTTCGCAGCAATGCCAATGTTCAACGTATTCCAGGATGACCTGAGCTTGGGGTCATGTGCAACTCCATAGTAGCTCAGGTCGGAGGTTTTCTGTGACAGATTTTCTCAGGTGGGACAATTTTCTGGAGGAAAACCCTGGTTTGCTCATTGATTCTGGAATCAAGCTCCCATCGTATGGGAGCAACTATGAGAAAAGAAGGGATAATACTTTCCAGTGCATCGCTCTTTTTTGCGTCATCATACAACTGTGACAGGGCATCAGCTTTAATGTTCTTGGATCCAGAACGAAAGGTAAGAGTATATTTAAGCCGTTGAAAAACAATGCCCACCTGGCTTGATGAGCATCGAGATGCCTCATTGACTTGATGTATTCAAGATACTTGGGGTCTGTGACAATAAGGAAAAGATGACAAGCCCCCTATAACCAGAGATGACCAGTGACGGAGCCAAAGGGGGGGCAGGGGTGGCAAATGCCACCCCCAACAGAGTGGCAATTACACTAGTATAGGGTGACCATATTTTTATTTGGGAAAAGCGGGACACTTTGTGTGTGTGTGTGTGCATTCGCTCACTTAACATAGGCACGTAATCCTACAACAGGGGTACTCAACTAAATTTGAGGTCCAATTTTGGCAGATAGTTGTGACCTGAGGTCTGGTGGGGTGGCGAACGTAAGTTGTTGAGCGGGGGGGGGGGGGGGCAAACATAACACTCCGCTTTAAAATTAATTCTCCCCTCAAAATTTATAATTTATTTATGTTTGGTCCATATCCAGTTAATCAGGAATGAGATTGGGTCCGGACAGGACTGCGTTCGGGTTCGGATCCGGACCGTGGTCCGCCAGTTGAGTTCAAGGATTCCGTGTCATGCAGCACCGTGCTCAGGGTCCTATTGCCTGTAGAATTAATGGCCCGATGAAGGTAATTTAAAAACCAGGACATTTCCTCACAAAAAAAAAAAAAAAAACCCGGGACGCCCGGGACGCCAGGGACAGGACGTGAAATACGGACATGTCCCGGGAAATACGGACGTTTGGTCACCCTACCCTGGTGCCACCCCACTGGAAATGGTCATTTTAAGAGAAAATATGTGCTTCCTTTCATTCATCATTTGTATATAGACCCCTCTGATAAAGCCTTGGTCACCCTTTGGCCACCCCTTGAAAAAAAGTCTAGTTCCGCCACTGGTGACGACATTCCTCCAATGCAGCCTTGATTGTCAGTACTTGACCGTTCCCCGCGAAAGTTTACGTGAATAGAAAGCACACGGAAAATGGTTTAGGAGGATTACCATGTCGCTGAGAGGGAACTGCACCTTTTCCTTTTGGCGTAGAACTGCTCGCACGTGATTTATATGATCATCTACTGAGGAGGAATATCAAGATGTCATCAGTATGAACAATAACACTATTAAACATGTCTCGGAAGACGTCTTTAATGAAGGCCTGGAAAACCAAATTTCCCAATCCGTAGGGCATAACTAAATATTTATAATATCCGCTTTCCGTAATAAAAGCCGTCTTTCATTCATCTTCCTCGCGAATCTGTATCAAGTCATACGCACTTGACCAGTAAATCAAGAACTTTGTTTCTGAAATGTAGCGTACGCGTCATTTGGATGAATTTGCTTTGTCCATTTGTAACGCATTTGTCTTTTGCAGCGTGATGGGTTTCTCGGCCACCGTAAGCCCATGAAGGACCAGCATTTGGCGAGCGCGACCCAGAAAGCTGTTTTCTGAACTTTTCTGGGCATTTGGTCGCAGGAAGCTATTACCAAGGCGCCTTAATAGTTTATTTTTCGTATTGGAAAATTATGTGGTATTGGTGTTAGGCCTTAGCTGTTCTGCACAACTTGTTTTCAATAGAGTTTAAAGTGCAAAGTTCGTGTTTTGACGTGTGAGGCATACGTGTTGATGATTATAGAGTGGCTTAGCTTTGGGACCGAAATGGCTAAAAATTACATGTAATATCGATTTCTACACTGGCACCTCTGCTGTTTTGATCATGGAAAGGTAAATGTTTTGTTTAATGTAAACGATATCCGCTTCATGATGTACTTTGTTCGAACAGTCTTACATAGTTTGTACCTTTAGGAAAATCTTAAAGTTTGACTCGCTTCCTCAACTCGCCTAATCGTAAAGCTTTGGGTGTTTTGCGTCAACTTCACACTTGATCTTCGTCTGTGTTCCCGTCTTTGTATGCTGTGCGTTCCTGGGTTCTCCCTCAAAGGATGTCCGCGACAGGAAAGCTTCGTGTGGCGGTGGTGGGAGCTGGGGCCGCAGGGCTGTGTGCGGCCCGTCACATTTTGTATAGATCCGCAACGTTTGATCCACCAGTGGTATATGAATCGACAGACCATGTGGGTGGCACATGGTTCTATGAGGAAGGTGTAGGCAATTATGACAACGACTACACAGTCCGCAGCAGCATGTACAGAGACCTCAGGTATTCCACTTCTCCCACTAGTCAAGTGTCGGAGCATTTAGCACTGATTTGTACACACTGATAAATGTGTCTATTTTATAGATCATGTGGGCAAACGATACTGAATTTGTACTGTGCAAAGGGTCTGCTGTGAAGTTTCCCATCTCTGGATTTTGTGTTTTCAGGACCAACCTGCCTAAAGAGGTTATGATGTTCCCTGATCTTCCTTTTGATTCACACCTTCCCTCTTTCCTGTCTCATCAGGACATTCTGCAGTATTTGCAGAAATACTGCGAGAGTCACGGCATTACAACACATATAAAGGTGTTTAACATTTCCACATTTACAAATAATGTCCAAATATTTTAAATAAACTTTTGTCTGCCAGAATATCTTTGCCAGACACAGAAATGTGTAATTGTGTCGCAATAGCATCCTTAAGCTATTCAAAGAAACATTAACATCACTGACCACTGGCCATAGATACAGTAGCAAAAAACGCAACCAATCACGTATGGCCAGAGGAGGAGTGGCCGGTGAAAGTCCTACAGAGTTAGAAACGTTTTTGTATTGGAGGTGAATGTCCTACAGAGTTAGAAACGTTTTTGTATTGGAGGCTGTAGTAGTTCATGTGACTGCCCTCTCCCTCCCTGGCAGTTCAACACTGTGGTGGAAGAGGTGAAGCCCATCTCCATGGAGACAGCGGAGGGGGGAGCCGTGACGTGGGAGGTAATTTCGCGTGACATGTATGGAGGGCAGAACACACAGACGTTCAACTCGGTCTTCATCTGCAGTGGGTGAGGAATGCCGTGTCTGCTCTCTGCCTACACAAAACATCACTTGTGCTCTGAGTGAAGTTGATTCCTTAGCGCAGATTTGCTAAGATACCTGTCAAACTGTGTGTTTTCTCATCCTAACAGAGGATTATGCTCATTTTCCCAATAATTTCCCCAGCATTAAACTGATTTCTGGCTTGCTGTTAGCGTTTGAATGACTGCAGTTCAACCCATTCATAAGGGATTTGCATAAAGGAAGCTGTGTGTACAAGAGCCTCAGACCTGCACACGTGACACGTGTGTGTTTTGTCCTACAGGCATTATTCTACACCCCACATGCCCTCTATTCCGGGAATCAAGCATTTTAAAGGTGCAGCAAATGCTGATTGTTCAGAATAAACATGGCCCTGAGAGTGTACACCATTATTCTCATCCCCTCTGACCACGTCTGTCTCTCTGTTGATTTCCTGGGATTCTCAGGAAAGGTGATGCACAGTCACTCTTATCGCTGCCCGGAGTCATTCAGCCATCAGTCTGTTGTGGTCATGGGTGCTGGACCATCTGGCATCGATATATCATTTGAGCTGGCACAAGCTAACGCAGAGGTGTGAGACGTGCCCGCTCTCTTGGTGACACCATTTATTTGGCAAAAGCATGTCGCAAAATAGATCTTTTCTCAAATTCGTTTTTGTATGTAATTATCTTCCATTTGCCTGTTTTTATTGAGTGGATGCAAGAGTAGCCAGAATAGACATCTGAATAAAAACACATCTTAAATAATGATCGTTCACCAGTAACTTCGGATGGTAATCATTAATCGTCACCCTTTATGTCACATAGATGGGTATTTTAAGGGTATGCTGTGCTGTGAGCAGTACTGATGGTAAACAAATAATGCAGTCATTTATTATTCCTCCACCTCTAGGTGACGCTGAGCCATAATAAGCCAGCTCTGCCATTTCCCATGCCCCCAGAGATCCAGCTGGCGCCCCCTGTGGTGAAGGTTCAGCAGGACGGCTCACTGCTTTTCCAGGATGGCTCGGTATCCCATGCTGAAGTCCTTCTGTTTTGTACTGGATACAATTTCCACTTCCCATTCCTGTGCCCAAAGCAACTTGGCCTGGAGATACAGCACCACCTGGTGGCTCCTCTTTATAAATACCTATTGCCTCCAGCGTTTCCCTCAATTTTTTTTGTAGGCATCTGCAAAGCCATTTGCCCTTTTCTTCACTTCCATTATCAGGTGAGCAGCTGGAGGGTCTGTGTATTTGGTAATACCTGTAAACAGTCTTTCTTCAGTCTCTCTTTTACTCCCGCCCACTCTCACATGCAGGTGCAGTTCGCACTGGCTGTTCTTGAAGGCACAGTTCAGTTGCCCTCACGTGAGATGATGGAAGAGGCAGCTGAGCACGAGAGGCAGGTGAAGATGCAGATGGGTGTTCAGGAGAAAAACCTTCTACGAATGGACTCTGATCAGTGGGGGTACTATGAGGACTTGGCAACCACAACAGGGATCTCTCCTCCAGACCCCGTCATACAGAGCCTCTATGAGGAAGTGGGAAGACAGCGGCTGGTGCATCCTCAGGATTACAGACAAATCAACTACAGACTTGCTGATGCCACACACTGGCAGATTATGGAAAAACCAGATACTGATAACGTTTAGTTAGAAGGAACAAAAAAACATTTTTCTAGCTGTTGTGTCCCTGTAACTCTCAGGCCCCTTTCCAGTTCTGCACCCAGATCCCAGCGGCCTTCTTTCTGTGATGTTTTTATGAAGGTGTCTGGTCTTAAATTTGGTATTTAGCATTTCCAACTATTCCAAAAAAGATTTACCACAAGAAAGGTAACAACGAGACAATGTGTACTTTTTGAATTGCTGATTAAGTGACGAGATCTGAGATGGTGAAACAGAGGACACCTCACACACCACATGTCCGGGTAAAAGAGGACGTGTAGTCACCATATTACTAAAAGTAAATTCCTATACAAATCCCACAAGAATATAGACAACGTTATGTAAAGATTAAGACTTTACTGATTTAACCTAAATAAATAGGACGGGCCTATCCTAAAATGGCTTGTAGGTTTAAAGAATGTTAAATTATTTGAACACTAATTATGTAGATTTTAACGAAAAATTTAATGTAGCTTAATTCCAACTAAAATAAAAAGAATGAACCATTTCTGACCATTTGTATTTAGATTTTAGATTGACTTGTGCTTCACTTTTTTTGGATTTGAGGTCGTTTGTGTTCGTACGTTTCGTAAGACGTGTCTAACCTCACACTAAGCATGCTGAAGCCTCGAGTTACTAGACAATAACAAAACTATTTAGGCAAAACGCTATTTGTCAACAACAATTGTGCTTTTGTTTGGAAATATGGCGTTTCCGTTTACTAGACGTTATACACGTTGACATATTGCATCATCGATTTGATCAACAACGTGAACGTCGCGATTCGTTTTTGAGCGTTCCCATCTGGTTTGAGTCGTCATCTCCGAACATTGTGAAACTGGACACCTCGCGTCTTAACCCTTCCCCACCCTCCCGCCCTTGCCATTTAGTTCTTCTAAAAGTAGCGAATGAAATCCTGAATGCTTTCAGAGTGTGTGTTAGTTCGTTTAATCGATTTCTTCTTTGCTTATAGAACAACATAGCGAAATTCTCTGACAGTGTCGAGCAGGTAAAGTTTAGGTTGAAGCGACCGGGGAAAGAGAAGGATCTCGCGGTGGAGGGGCTAAAGGAAGGCAGGGGGGTGTTTCCTCGCGCAAGAGTAACTATGAAAAGTATTTAAAGTAGCTCATTTATCCGCATGAACGCAGCCTACCCGCTATATTGGCTTGTAGTTTTGGATCGGGGTTGCAGTTGCGATGTCAGTCCTCCGATAAGAGGTAAGTAACTGACTTCTCATAACCCGCCCCCATAGGAAAACACTACGCTATCTGCGTATAATCAAGACTTTGTCCACATGCACATTATTTGCACAAAAAATAAGTAAAAATGAGTCCCACCATATCCATCAAAGGTATGCATATAAACGTAAGGTCTCACAATGTCATTAAGTTAACTCTTCTGGCAAAGGGGGGAACGTGTATGTGTTGTGTGTGTGTGTGTGTGACAGTTGAAATCAGTCACCAGTGTTAACGCCCGAAAACGTCTTCACCACTTCAGGCAAGTTATACTGGTCTTGCTTAAACCCTGCATGTTGCTTACATGCGGCAGTGATTTAACCATGTGCAGTGAAGGTTTCTGTCATTCACCAGCAGATGGAGGAGGATGTGAAGAGCACTGATGAGCCCACACTCCCGCGTCCCAGAGTGGAGCCAGACATCCAATGCACCCAGCAGCCCTTCACACAAAACCAGGGAAGCATCATGCACTGGGAAGACCTGAGCTTGCGAATAGCAGAGCTTGAGAAGCAGGAGGAGGAGAGAAAGAAGAAAGCAGAGGTTAGATGCTTTATCGCTCGAGGTCCGTGACTTACAGAAAGACACGAACGAGCTCCTGAGTTCCCTGTGTTTATTCTCTCGTCTTCCAGTGCTTGAGTTTAACAGAAGAATCAGTGCTCGGACTGTGGCCTCAGCTCAAAGACCAGTCACTGCACAGGACGCAGTGGGCAGATGGGGGCGACAATGGAGAACATAGGTTTCCATTCATTACATCTCGGTATGTTCTGACTGCCGTTTAGCCAGGAGATCAAGCGTACACAATCCTGAATTCATTTCCCCAAAAAGCATCATGTCTTCATCACAGTTTAAGTGATTGTTAGAAGTGATACTATCTATAATAAGTGACCGCCTACTTCATTTCCTGATTCTGCAGGTTTAATAGTCCTAAAAACCTACAGCTGTGTTTTATCAACAACAGTGAGAGCGAGGAAGAGGATGATCACAGGGCATCCAGCAGAGAGGTGACGACGCTTCCGAAAAACCCCCACTGCATTTGCACTTTAAACAAAATGCTTGACTTGCCACACAACGATTCTTATTACAGCAGGATATTAAAGTAATAAGCTCTCTGCTTGGTGACTTCCAGAGTCCGTGTGACACACATGGATGTGGGCCACAATCTGCTGGCCTGAAACGGGAAGTCAGAGCGGCTCTGAGCGACCTCCGAAATCAGCTGTGGGCTGAACAGAAAGAGCAGCAGCATGTGAGAGGATCTCTTACCCTATTAATGTAAAAACGTCCCTGCCATGAATTGCTTTGTGCAAGAACATAAGCTGGAGTGTATTAGGGTTTGGTCTTGCTTAAACCCTGCACACTCTTACACTCTTGCATTGTGCTAATAATGTGGTAGGGATAGAGTGTGCTCTTACACTCTTGTGGTGTGCTAGGTTGTGTTCTTACACTCTCATGGTGTGCTAGGGTTAGGGTGTGCTCTTACACTCTGGTGGTGTGCTAGGGTTAGGGTATGATCTTGCAGTCTCAAGGTGTGGTAGGGATAGAGTGTGCTCTTACATTCTTGTGGTGTGCTAGGTTGTGTTCTTACACTCTCATAGTGTGCTAGGGTTAGGGTGTGCTCTTACACTCTGGTGGTGTGCTAGGATGTGCTCTTACACACTGGTGGTGTGCTAGGGTGTGCTCTTACACTCTGGTGGTGTGCTAGGGTGTGCTCTTACACTCTTGTGGTGTGCTAAGTTGTGTTCTTACACTCTCAGGGTGTGCTAGGGTTAGGGTGTGCTCTTACACTCTGGTGGTGTGCTAGGGTGTGCTCTTACACTCTGGTGGTGTGCTAGGGTATGCTCTTACACTCTGGTGGTGTGCTAGGGTGTGCTCTTACACTCTGGTGGTGTGCTAGGGTGTGCTCTTACACTCTGGTGGTGTGCTAGGGTGTGCTCTTACATGCTGGTGGTGTGCTAGGGTGTGCTCTTACACTCTGGTGGTGTGCTAGGGTGTGCTCTTACACTCTGGTGGTGTGCTAGGGTGTGCTCTTACACTCTGGTGGTGTGTGTTCCACTGATTTGCAGCTGTCCTGCAGTGGCATCAGCGTCAGAAGGAGGACGCTCACCCACAGTGACCTGCAGAACTGCTCTGTGCTTCAACTACGTGCTCTCAACTCCTCCCTCCATGGAGACATTCAGGGTTCGTACTCCTTATTGCAACATGTCTTTTAAGCAGCTTGCGCTTTTAACAAATGCCATTGCTAAAAAATGTGAGTCAACAGATAATGTGTAAAGCATTTGAATTACCTGTTCTTGTGTTGCATTTGTTGAATCCTGCAGATTTGAGCTCTGAGTTAGTGAAGCATCTGGTTGTGCGAGACCATCTCCGGACAAAGCAAGATGCCCTGCTCCTCGATGTACAGGATATGACATCGTTATGACTCATGTCTAATCACAATGATCTGTCCTTTAGAAATGGACTTTATGGACTGCAATCGAATGTGGATCTTTTTGACATCAGCAATTTATTACAAGTCTTTATCTCTTCCTTATTTCTAACTAAAGTGACGCTATGCAGTTTGTCTTGAAAAGGTTGTTTTGCTCACGGAATGTCGAGTAGTATGTAAGATTATTTTGTCACAAGTTTTATTGTGAGAACTTTACAAATGAGTAGCTCTTACTTACTAAACAGGAATCTCCACAAAATGTGGTGCATTATTACCGCCAATAAGAATTATGAAAGCTGCTATGAAATGTGATAAGTAATTGTGATATATTAAACTAATTCATTTTCAATTAAAATTATTTGTGGGACTAAGAATTGCATGCAATATAACCATGGTATAGTTGGATACCATGTGGGAGTTTAGTGACTTTTGCAATCTTACAGTATTTTTACCAGAAATAAGCAGAATGTATATTAACTGAATAAATATGTAACATTTATTACGTGTTTTTGTCATTTTTAAATTTCAGTGAGTTATGCTCACTTGAATGGAGTGTGAGAAAGGAGGAGTATGAGAAGTGGGAGAAGAGGAGTGAGGAAAATTGGGAGAGGAGAAGAGGTGTTTGGAATGATTAAAGAAACCTTTTGTAGTGTTGTCCATTTTGCTTTTAAATCATATATTTGTCTCTCTTGTAATCACATAATGGCACGTCTACCAAAATTACAAATACATTGTAGCTTAGGATCTGATTATGGCGTAGCTTTTACTTTTTTGATTGTTTGTTGTTTATTTCTTTTGGGCTTACATTACACGTGTCAGGTCGGGGGCCCCCCCTCCACCCAAAGATCATAACATGTTTGTCAGATCACATTTAAGTGTGTTCTGGGCACGAGCACTCTCACACAGCTCACTCAGCCAAGCACGGAGAACACTGTCCAGACAATCAGGAGCAGAAACACCACGGCACAGGGAGCACAGGTCCACTTTAACAGCACACTGCAAGGCATCTATAAAGTATACCGAAAAGGTGAAGTTAATATTCCTGGTCTGGGTTTTCCACAATGACATGAGAATGGATTTGGATGAATGGATAATGGCCTTACACGGGATCAGTTGTTAATGGTAATTTACTTTATTAACTCATAAAACAGGTACAATATTTTTATTATTAGTTAATTCATTAATTAATAGATGTACAGTTCTATAAATGCTAATAGACAACATTCTGTTACAGGAGCTCATTAAGTTGCATTGACCAATGTTCCATTTCTCAGGTGAAGTGTTTTTTCAGTGAGTGTAATTACACAGGCATTTTCTCTGTTTAAATTAGGGTGAAATATGTCTTATATTTGCTGTTACTTGAGGATTTCTGCAGTCTCGAGTACTGTACGTTGTATTGGGTTTCCACACAGCACTTCCCTCTGAATGAATGGGTATTAATTATTTACCAAAGCATACCTGCAGGAACACACACATGTAGGGGTTTGAAACTACTGACATGTCACAAATGTCTGATATGTAGACACTAGCAATGGGGATGGACAAAGGCATTTAGGTGCAGCTGCTCCAGTAAGGTGTAATCACCAGTAAGCTGCACCAGTGTGCTTAAAATAACAACGACCTGCCCATGTAAGTATTTTCGATTTAAGCCCATGGTAGGTTTGATCAGCAGAAGATCATTCTGATGTTTTGTACTATATTTGAAATGTCTGAGGATTTTTTATTTTTTTGCTTCTGTTGTTTTTTTTTTAAGTGAACTATGAGAAAACCATGGAAGGATGAATGAACAGTTTTATGGACAATCTTGTTACTGATTGAAAGGTTAATAGACCAAGTGAGGCTGAATCAGCACTAAACAACAACTGGGCAACATGAATTTCCTTTGGTAAAACAGAACAAATCTCATACTTAACCTGATTAGGAAACCTGAGCATTACAGCATGATGACACTTTAGTCTAATTTCAAAAGTTCATTCATTAAAATATTTGTTTTTTTCCTTTATAGACTTCAGAAATACTCAGGGAAAATTCTGAGGATTTAAAATTAAACTACTTGGACATCAACCTCAGGAACGTAAACAGCACCAAATGACCATCAACAGTGGGGGGGTGCTGTGGTGGGAGTGTAGTATGAAGTTCTGTGTCTATGCCCTAAAGAGCGGACGGTGAAGACGTGAGTTATGGCAGGGCTTATAGTGGTGCGGGACACCAGCTCCAACTCCTCCAGCAACCACACGGCCTCCACCGTCAGGACGCCGTCCAGCTGCAGCAACGACGAGTCGTACAAATACATCGTCCTGCCTCTCTGCTACTCCGTCACATTCTTGCTGAGCGTCGTCCTAAACTCCACCGTCCTCCTGCGCTCGTACCGCGGCGCACGTCGGTGGAACGCGTCGCTTATTTATATGGTCAACCTAGCGTCCAGTGACCTGATGTACAGCCTGTCTCTGCCACTGCTGATGGCCAGCTACATTATGCGTGACCACTGGGTGTTTGGGGACTTCATGTGCAGATTAGTGCGATTTCTCTTCTACTTTAACCTCTACTGCAGCATCCTCTTCCTCACCTGCATCTCCGTGCACCGCTACATGGGCATCTGCCACCCCATGCGCACCATTGCGCTGGAGAGCAAACGTGCTGTGAAGAGCACGTGCGCCATGGTGTGGGTGGTGGTGTTTCTCCTCACCTGCCCCATCTTCCGATTCGCCCAAACCGGCAAAGTCGTGCGTGTGGTCGGAAATGGAGATGGGGCCCATGTGGATGCAACCCCAGGGTTAACAGGGAGCGTGGACAGAGCAGAGCCGGAGACATACACCAACTGTTACGACGTAGCGACAGACAGCGAGTTTTCGGAGTACGTTCCGTACGGAGTGGTCCTGCACCTGCTGGGTTTCTTCGCTCCCTTCACCGTTATTGCCTGGTGTTACTCACAGGTTGTGAGGACCATTTTTCAGACACTGCATACCCAGCAGGACGCACAACAGGGCGGCGACACTGGGGCAGATCCCGGCAGGGGCAGACATGCCACGTCCGTCTCCATCTCGGGCGCTCAGTACGCGCCATATATCAGCCGCCGCCGCAAATCCATCAAAACCATCGTCACCATCACCTTCCTGTTTGCGCTTTGCTTCCTCCCATTCCACATCACGCGGACGCTGTACCTCATCCTCAAACAGGTCAACGCGGAGTGTCACACCATGCACACCATCTCCATCTGCTATAAGATCACTCGCCCTCTGGCGTCCTTCAACTCCTGGCTAAACGCGCTCCTCTACTTCCTCACTGGGGACAACGGCATCCTTTGCTGTGGATGGACAGACGGCAATCCGGCACAGATGGCCTGGCCACTTCGAAGTCTTGTTGGGATGAAAAGGGTGGTAGGGGAAGAGCACGAGAAAGAACATACAAACCACAATAATGAGAATGACTCCATTTCCTCTGTGATCACCCAGGCGACTGTAAACGGCACTGAGCCCTGTGCGTGGTGGCTGTCGTATGAATTGTCTGTGTCTGAGTTGGAATAAGATGCATGTATTTATTCTATTAGTAGTTTTTTCCTGGTCAAATTATGATATATGTAACATGGCTGCATTTTAACAATTTTTGTTGTGTGGTCAGCATACTGGAATTTGAATTATGATGTGTATCCTGTATTGAGACACTATGTAGCACTCTAGTCTTGTGACCACAAAACATGTAATTTTTTTTAAGTATTACTTGTATTGCTGTTTATGCCAAAATGCTACCTATGGCCTCTTTAAAAGTCTTTAACGATTGTATTTATCAAATATTCTAGACCTATGTTTAATACTGCCTGTATACACCGCTAAATGTTTTAATTCGGTTTAACTCCAATGTTAAAGATGGAAAATGATTGGTGTTTTATGCAGCAAATAGGATGCAAGTTGTATGCAGGTTGTTGATTTAAGTGAGTTGGAACTAATTTTAAAAACTCAAACTGGAATCAAGTTACATTCTCAGCATGTGATGATGAAAATGTGTTAAGAGTGTTACAGGTGTTGGAGGTATTACAGGTTTTAGGAATGATCTTTCTGGCTCTCTTAACCCGATTCTGCCATTCAAGGGTTTATATTATTCCATGAATATTCACACGTAGCCGAACTATAAAGATCTTTTATTGTTTTTTGATGTTTCTACCACAATCTTGCCCAGAAGGAGACAGCTAATGATCTGGAGTTCCTGTAAATAATTATTCTTGTTTCATAAGACCTTAACATTCCTATACTGCAAACTTGGCATGAAGCCGACATGCCATTAACTGAACACATTGCAGTGAATTTTAAATGAATCCAAACATATGCAATGTTGCTTTAATTACATGTTAGAAGTATAACTGCTATTACATTAATTCAGTTTGGATAAAGCAGTCAATATCTTAAAATAAAGAAAATTATTTTAATACATGATAGATTTTCCTTGTAAATTAACACTTGTGCTACACTTGTGATCGATCAGTGTAGCAGAAAATATTATTGCTTATCCTGCGAATAAAACAGAAAACAAAACCCAGGAACGGGCATAATATCAAAGAAGTAGAATGCCCAAGAAATAGTTCAAACGTTTGCAGTTCTCTCTATGGCCAGAGCGAGGCGTTGTTGTTCAAGAAGAAGACCATCACAATTTGGTTGCGGGTAATATTTTTATTTTCTAAATTAATGAAAGACCGATTAACTTCACGACCGCCTTGAATTATTTGAAGGCACTGAAGAACAAACACGGCGTCCTCTCGAAGCAAAATGCATCCATCTAAACTTATTTCAGCGGATTTGTTCTGGACTGCGCTATGGCATTATTCGGCTGGTTTACAAACTAGCACGTAAACTTGGGAAAACAGCTAAGTAGCTAGCTGGCTAAACTACATATATCGATTGTCATTAAATTCTCGTAACTCGACAATAGCCGATTTTCCAAGCAGTTTAAATTAAACGTGATATGAAGAGTTAATGGAAAATTCACTTGCAACCCAAGTGACAAAACTAATTCTGGTGTATGCTAAGGGCTCTTCAAATTAAACCTGTCGGAGCTAGTCTTTAACTTACTTGAGTAAGCCGTTACCCGACGAACTAGTTTGAGGAGTTTTATAAACTATGTCTGGTGTTCAAATCTTTTAACTTGGAAGAAAATGCGATAGAGTAGATACCGCGGGGAATAATTCCCGTTCCCGTTATCTGGCGGCTTTAAATTGGATCGAACACTTTGGCGTGGGGCCTGCTGGTCAGGCTTTAGCCGCTGTAGATTTGGGGATTACGCCGCTGTAGAGTGCGTTTTGTCCGGCAGCTTGTAAAAATCATACACCGCTTTGCTGACGAACCATGGAAAGAATGGAGGTGGACCAGTGCGCAGGCGCAGCTGGCGGGGGCGGGGCTCTTCGAAGGTCGAATAGCGCCCCCATGATCACAAACGTCAGGTGAGGAAAAATTGATGTTGTGCTGCCCAGCTGCAACTCAATAAAGGACATTTATGTAATTTATCCATTGTGGTATTAAGTATCAGTGTTTTGATATGCATCAGATTATTTCAGAAACTTTCAAGATCTCTGTTCTACTTATACTTTCCACAACAGTGATGCGATGACAGTATTCAGCTCTAATAGTTCAGGCCGATATCGTCGGAGCAGTGTGTCCATAAATCCGAGCTGCCCCTCCAGGGTGAGTGTTTGCCTGTACTGTAGGTACCAAGTAGAGTTGTGTTGACTGTCAGAAGAAAGTAAATGTATTGCCCTTTGGATCCTAGATCCTTCCTCTTTCTCCGTTCTCCTTGTCCAGTGAGAGACCAGATCAGAGGAGGCAGGTGAGACAGACATTTTCCTTATTCCCTACTGGTATTCTGTTATTATGATATTACTATCCTGGTACATTTTAACAGGTCTGATTTGAGGATGAAGTTTGATCCTGTAATTTGGTGCTGTAATTGTTTTTTCCCAATAGATGGAGAATATGGAACTCACTCTTAGAGGGAGTTTACAGAGACTAAGGTGACTAAATATGTCCATGAATGTCAGTTATATTACAGCAGCTCGCATGCCCAAACCTGTACATGGTTTATATGTTGACATTTATATGTGACATTTCTTTCTCATAGTGCCTCAAGTACAGCCCCCTTACCTCCTAGCAGCCACTGGCACAATCATCTATCACCAGTGAGTATAGAGTGCTGCGTATAGATCAGCTGTTAAAGATGGGCTGTGATCACACTGAAGCACCTGCTTTAGTCCTTGAGCTTCCAGGATTCACTTTGGTGGAGCTGTGTTGACATCTCGTCTTGGTGCTGTAATCAGAGTGTTCTCATCTCCGCACACTTTAAAATCTCTGAATGTGGAATGTACAATGTAGACCAACTACAACCATGGACTAGGATAGATTCAGTTTTGAAGTAGGTCATTTTCTGCATTGTGGGTTGTACCCCTTGCATATATTTATATTATTTGGATCAATATATTGATTTGTTGATATATGTTTATTGATGAGGTCATTTTCCCTAAATGTCTCAAAGTTCAAAAACTGTCCCTTGTCTTTGTAATTTTGGGGTTGAAGTAAATGTATAATTTAGAAAGTGCAAAATATTTTACTAGTTAACCTGAACCACATCTTCGCTCTTTCTCAGGGTTTCCATTCGCAGGATTCTGGTGTCACTCCTAATTCTTCCCCGAGTCCAACCAGAAGGTTCCGGGGGTAAGCAGCATCGAACTACTGCGCTCAACATATTAAAAAATATAACCACAGTGCTGAGCCTTTGTGACACTGATTACTTATTTCTGGTAGGGGGTCAGTGAGTTCTGCTGTGAGATGGCCAGTGGTGACCCCTTTGAAAAGGAAAGGTAGGACATCCTTATTAATTACGTAAAGGAAGTAGTTACTTAATTGGAGATATTTAACTGGAGGTATTGGCACAGTTGTAAAATATCATCTTAGCAATGTATGTAAAAGTGTGAAGAGAGGATATGCTGCCAAATGTTTTGGTGTTTGTTTGTTTTTGGGTTATTTTACATTGTGTTATTCCCTCATTCAGGGGGTGTGGAGTCCGACGGCCCTCCTAAAAAACTGTTTGTTGCCGGGGTTTCTGATCCAGCCCACATAACTAGCTGCACTGTCAGGTGAGTATTTCTTTTACATTCTCATCTATCCCGTGATTCATAGAGGAGCCTGTTTCTTTGGTCAGTTGTGATCGTGTCTTTGCAAGTGTCTCCTGTTTAGTTTTGACATAATTTGTCCCCCAGCGTCCCCCAGTGCGTGGACCCCGTGCCCGTTTGTTCCAGCCCTCAGAACCGTCCACTCTCACTCTCGCCTCCACCATCCTTCACGTCCCAGCACCCCAGTATCTAGAACCCACCACAGCACACCCACTCACTCTCACCACGGATTCCCATCAGCTGTCGTACTCTGCACGTGTCCTGGGCTGTGATCAGACCCGCAGAGTAAGAAGCACCTGGTTTAGTCCTTGAGCTTCCAGAACTCCGTTTGGTGGAGCTGTGTTGACGTCTCATCGTCTTGGTGCTGTGATCGGAGTGTTCCCATCTCCACGCACTTTCAGAGAAAACATAGCTGAGCAGACTTTGAATTCTGAAGAAAGGCAGATGAGATGAAGATGGAAGATTTGAGTGTGTGGGTGTCAGGTGAAGCCCTGTGTGATTAGGTCTGCTGACGTGGACGCTACTGGAGAGGTCTCTGAGACACCTGCGCTGTATGTCCTTGCATTTGTGGTATAATGTTAATGTTTCCACTGTCAAGTTGACATGAGCAATCAAGCTGGTTATCCTTGACCCAGAAGGGATTTCATTTTGTTTTCACATCTTATGGGCATGCAGATATCAGCAGACATGTCTGCCTTTATTTTTCTTTACTTTTGAAGTGGAGGTAGAACATTCTTCTTTGTAACTGGTGTGGTCCAACAAGGTCTTCCGAACTGGAGTTAAAGGGCAAGCACTTCAGGCCACATTTGTTTAGTGTATTATTTTGTCACTTTTTATGCTTTGCTTGGAAATGTCCTTGTTATGCTTTTATGGTCATTTAAAAAACAAACAAGCAAACATGATAAGGACCTGTTAGTGCTCTTCCACTGAGTGGAATGATCATCAGCCTGCCTGGAGCCTGCAGCACCCCACTCACAGGACACGAGTCCCGTAATGGAGCAAGAACACAGGACACGAGTCCCGTAATGGAGCAAGAACACAGGACACGAGTCCCGTAATGGAGCAAGAACACAGGACACGAGTCCCGTAATGGAGCAAGAACACAGGACACGAGTCCCGTAATGGAGCAAGAACACAGGACACGAGTCCCGTAATGGAGCAAGAACACAGGACACGAGTCCCGTAATGGAGCAAGAACACAGGACACGAGTCCCGTAATGGAGCAAGAACACAGGACACGAGTCCCGTAATGGAGCAAGAACAGAGCACTCTGCTCAAATACTGCAATTTATCAACCATGTGACCAGAGTATTTAGAGAGCCTAATGCATTTTCCAGCATGGAGGCAAACAAAAAAAAGTATTTGATATAATTTGAGATATAAAATATAAGTGTGTGTGTGTGTGTGTGTGTGTGTACGTATGATAATGGTCGTTGCATATTGCGCTAGCCATTTCAGACACAGTTTAACTGGTTAGTTTTATTTTTTATTTTGCACAGTATTGGACTTTATCAAAGGTAATATTACTGTTTCATTAATGGGATCATATTACCCTGCTGTGGTAGGTCTGTGAGTGTGTGTGAGCGAGTACAACGTAACAGTGAATAACCCTGTTTGCAGAGATGCAGGCGTATGCTTTAGGGGTTACAGAGACTGGGGCAGGAACGGGACTGTTGCGGGTCTGATCTGCACCACTTACAGTGCCTCCAGCATTTCTAGCATCCCCATTTTAGTTCAGAAAATTTAAATCATTGTTTTCAATAGCCTAACTAGCTAAATTCAAATGATGTCTTTCATATCCCACCCAGCGACATCTGCTAAATTCCCATTACCCAATATTTCGTTTTGTAAAGAAGCTTTTTTTTTTCCAAAGATGTTTTAGATATGATTGCTTTTCCTCTTTCGTTTTGCTTTTTTATACAAGCTTTATTGCTGGTACAATGAAACACCTTGTTAAGAAATTCCAAAGATACTTGCACATGTTCAGTCTCCAGGTGTCAGATATGTTTTGTGTGATTATCAGAGTAATACCAGTGGTTATCTACATTGAATGTGCAATATAGACTAACTACAAACCCAGGCTGGGATAAATCACATTTATTATGAAGTATATTTTCTGCATTGTGGGTTGTACACCTTACAATTATTTTTATTATTTGATCCAGTATATCGATTAGATGAACGGATGTTATTTATTGAGAAGGCCATTTTACATAAAGGTCACAAAATGGTTAGGTTTGTTCAAAAACTGTTCCCTGGACATTTTATTTTTTGGAGTTGAAGTAAATGTATAATTTGGAAAATGCTAAATATTTTGCTTATTTGGCATCAATTAACTTTGGGTTTGTATAGTTTTGCCTTTTATTACTCTACATGAGTAGTTAGCATATTTTACAAGTTCTTAAAAAAAAAAAAAACCGTGTTACAGATATGACTGCCGCAGTGTTCTGTGATGTCAGGACAGCCAGAGCAAGGACGGCTGTTCGTGCATAGAACCCTCTAGAACAGTCATTTAATGTTTGTGTTTGAGATGTAAATATGTTCCCATTGCCACAATGAAAAGAAAAAGATGATGTATTTTTTATGAAACTGTAATATAAAAACAGAGGTAACAAAGGTATATTCATTCCCTGAGTATTACATAATGTATCTGGTAAAGTCTCATTTCCAGTGTATAAGAAGTGCAGATCACTTTTAATATGTATATTACACTGTATATAAAGATGACCATGACAATAAAACAACTGCATTTTAAAAGGGTTTTATTTGATGACCAAGTCAGAGCCTGTTTCTCACCCTATACAAGACATTTGTGTGAAAGAAAGGGTATATAAGCTTGGAAAACATCACTGTGCTTTATCATTGGAGTGAGGGGTTTGTGCGCACACACACACACACCTATGCACAAATGAAGCCGCATGTAATGAATTGCGGCAATTATGTTAAGCTTATCTTTATCTTCTTTCAATTAGTGCATGCCTATTCATGGTTGGCCTAAATGATAAAACCTACATAACAGCTCTAGTTACATCATTTCTCACAAATAAAGCACACAAAAATACAGTTAAAACATCCATACAAGAGAGATGAACAGCTACTAAAAGTAAAATAAAATCTAAATGTAATTCTTGTACAACTGTTTAGACCATGCGGGTTAAGTATTCAAACGGAAGAAATCAATCTTATCTCCAGGCCATACATCTGCATCTGTCTTCTGTAGAAACACTGGAGTTCATTATGATAGTCCACTACGTTTCATTACCACCTGAGACTATTTCCACTACTGATCCTCCCCAGTAGAGGCTGTGGTCGAGCTCACCGTGAAAGTAAAGGCAGATCACTGGAGTTCATTATGAGGCTGGAGTCCAGACTGAGACTCTCTGAGGAAACACAACAGCATGTCAAACACTTCCTGAAAACAATGCATCCAGTTACTTAATGCTATTTGTATTCCATTATCAAAGCTTTAATCATAACCCTCAGTGACTATAGGTACATCCAAGACAAAGTATTTACTCCAGTCAAGCGTGATGTCTACTTTTCTTGGTAGACATCACAATTGACATTTATTGCACTTGTTATTTAAGGGCAGTGGTAGAACATGCCAGACCCCCTGTGAGGTGAGTGTGACATTCACACCTTTGACTCAGCACTCCAGCAGACAGGAACGGGCACTCTGCATTCATTCAGAAGAAAATCCTGTCCACTGACCACTCTAGTGTATAGAGGAGCGTCTTACCCTGATCAAAGTTGGGTTTTTTGTTGGAACCCTCTCCAAGTCCTTCAATATCCACCAAGTCACTATTGACATCAGAGTCATTCAGTGCACTGAGAGTCACATCTGAGGAAGACCAACACAGTCCCATCCAACAGGAAAAAGTTAGGAAGGACCCATAGGAACAAGTTAGGAAGAAACAGTACGAAAGACATTTTTACACAATGGTCACCTGCAGTTTTCGGTTTCTTAATCGTGGGTGGTAAAGAGGAAGTGCTTTGAAGTCCAGTTGTCACAACTTGAGAGGCGGAGACCGTTACCATGCCTGTCGCCATGGCAGCTGGAGCTGTGGCCATGGCAATTTTCTTCACAGTTTTTTTTGGGGGCTCTGTTGACAGGGGAACACGGCTGTCCTCATACAGTTTCCTCTTCACTGTGGTCTTAATCTGGGCACTGAATCCACAGCCAGGGGATGCAAAATTGAGAGAGTCAGAGAGACAGCGAGCCAATAATGCTTTATAATTTAAAATCTTTGAATTATATTTTATTTATTTATATATATATATATATATATATTATATATATATATATATATATATATATATATATATATATATATATATATATATATATATATATATATATAATGTTCTAAAAATATTCTAAGAGAGCAGAATATATGAAAATAGAAGGCTGAAACTGATTTTGAACCATGTAAAGTGAATGAGGACAGGAAAAAAAAAAACACTTCAAGACAAACTCATGGGCACAAACGTACACAGTACGTTCCTTAATGACGGCGCTGATGCTGTTTAAATCATCCCCAAAGCGCCTGACGGCCGAGCGCAACAGCGCCAGCTCAGTCTCCGTCCATTTGGCTCTAGAGAGGAGTATGGAGAAGGAGCATCAGCAAAGTCACTCACACTACACCCAGCAGCACCAACACCACCCATCAAAACGGACAGACCACATATCTGTGGGAGAAAATGTAATAATACCACCAAGCCAAGATGTTAACTACCTGCAGACTGATTCCTACTCGCAAACTTATATAAATATAGCAAGAAGATAGGCTAGATAGAGCTTGAATTTGTGATCTACATGTGTATACTAGAGCTTGAATTTGTGATCTACATGTGTATACTAGAGCTTGAATTTGTGATCTACATGTGTACAGAGCTTGAATTTGTGATCTACATGTGTACAGAGCTTGAATTTGTGATCTACATGTGTACAGAGCTTGAATTTGTGATCTACATGTGTACAGAGCTTGAATTTGTGATCTACATGTGTACAGAGCTTGTATTTGTGATCTACATGTGTATAATAAGACGGGGAATCCACCTCACCCTGCAGGAGACGAGTCGGCCACTGGGTGCAGCTGCATTGTAAGTTCTCCCAGTTTACTGAAGGCAGCGCCTGCTGCAGAGAAGATTTCACCTACCTATGTAGCACGAATACGTCATTTATCAAGGTAGAACAAATATCTTGCGTTTATTAGATACACAAAGTCAGACGTTTGTACCTTGGTAGAAGCCGACGTCATTGTACAAAACTAGGCAGCAAAGTTTTAAAGACGTTATCAGCGGACACGAAGGGTTTGAGACCTAATGCCGCTTCACCCGCTTTAATATAGCGATGCTAATTAGTTAGCCAATTTCTAAGCTATTTCATTTAAAATACGGTTATCGTATCAGTTGTTTAAATTCTGCGATTGTCTCAAAAATAACTCTCGCTGTTTACTGAAAGCAAAGCAAACCTATGACACGTCCTATGCTCATTTTATTTTCATAATCATTTAGGTGGCTAGCTAGCAAAGTTGCTATTTGTGCGATGAGCTACAATCCCAGCGTGCGTCGCGCGCGAGCTCCTATTGGTCAGGAGGAGCCAATGGAACAGCAGACGGAGATGAACGAGCGCAGCCGAGCGGAGACGAAGATACTAGCGACCATTTTCGTGCATTTGTAGAGATAATTGCGGTTGACACGTCATTTCTTGCTTAGCATTCTAGCTATCATATAAAAAATAATGCCATCTTTGTTGTTTTGTGGCCCCAAATTGGCCGCGTGTGGAATTGTGCTAAGCATATGGGGAGTTATAATGCTGGTAAGTGTTGAAGCTCCCTCCCTTTAAGCATGAAGACCTCCGCAGCGCTGGACTAGAGCTCATGATGCCAAACGTGCTGATTGCCCTTCATTAAAAACGTTATCATTATAATACCGAGTTTTACGGTCTCCAGTGTATTTTTAGCCGGTTACACTTCAGAAAATTGCTAATCAGTCGTTCGTGTGACTTTGAGAGCTAGGGTAGGCGGTTACTTGGCTAGCTAACTGGCTAACCTGGATTCCTTTGCTAGATCACTTGCTACGGAATTGTCATTTGTTGTCAAGGTTTTGCAAATGATGAGGGCTAACTTAATTTAGTTGTGTAGCGGAGATGGCACATTTAACCCCCCTAATTGTGTGTTCAGCTTGTTGACTATATCCCTCATATATGTAGCCTCTATAACTAGATGGGTATGTGTATGTATGTATGTATATGCGTGTGTGTTTATATGCGATCAATTTGTCTTCAATAAATAATTACACGAAATTCAAATGCACGTTTTTACAACGTTTAAGAAATCATGGTGTGGTTGTTTACACAGGTGATGTTGGGGATTTTCTTCAGCGCAAAATCTGCAGTGTTGATCGAGGATGTTCCCTTTACTGAAGAAGACATTCGCAATGAGTGAGTAGCTTTTACCTCGCTGATCACCCTTAATGCAAAGATAAAATGCCTGGGATGGTATTACTGCAGTCTTTAAGATAAATTTGTTCTTCATACCCACAGCAAAAACCCACCCCAGACAATCTATGGACTGTACAACCAAGTGGGCATCAACTGTTTCATTGCTGCAGCCATCTATGTTGGAGTCGGGGCCGTTTCTCTGTGCCAGGTTCGCCTGAACAAACGTCAGGAGTATATGGTGACTTAAGTTAAATACCTTCCAAGTGAGTCACCAGATGTATTTATTTGTAGGTGGCTTGTATGACTTCCAGAGGTTTTGAATCTCCTGAATTGTGTAAGAGTGGTTGTAGTAGCAGTACAAATTATATTTCTTAAGATCCTACTTCATTAGTGACTAAAAGTAAAGCAAAACAATTCAGACACAAGGAGCATCAACTATCAACAATTTGACTATTATTAATTTAATATTTGTGTTCTTATACATGTACCTAACAGGATATCCTAGCACATTTGTGTATGGATGTGGGTGGTATAGATTGAAATCAACAGAATGGATCAGAATGAAAGCAGTGAACTGTTGGAGACCAATCAAAGTATAAAACAGTTGCTATGGGATTGTACTTTGATATAAGATTAATAAGATAATCCTTTTAGTCCTACACTGGAGAAATTCACAATTATTTGATGCTCTACACCACTTTTTTGAGTTGCTTCTAATTTATTGCTAGCCTGTTATTTAATGTGTACCTCTTGAACATTTACTTGTTTGCTCTTAATGTATCTCAGTACTGTGTGTAAACATTCCTGTGTGAATTATTCCCCTGAATAATACTGGAAATAAAAAGCTCACTGCTTTTACACTTAATTTGGTTTTAATGTGTATTAAAATGTCTTTCAAATGTCTTTCAACTGGTTAAGAATAACAAGATGAGTGTATGAGGGTACCAATTTAATTCTGTAAACAAATATCTAACTGGTACTAAACAAAGTGAAATTTTATCTTCATCATGCTAAAGTAAAAAAAAATCTCCAATAGGAGATAATGGTATGTTGATGCTATGGAACAGTTTAGCAAATTATCAAATCCATATTACACAATATCCCCAAAATCTTACTCCATATGGAACTATTATAAACAGACTATATCAATGACAGGTTGTACAAACATTTTATACACTTAAATGTTAAAGCTAATTACAAGTATATCATGTCTGTGGATCAAGCATCATCTCGCAGGTGCGTGCCAGTTCTCCCAGTTTGATGCGGGCATATTCGGCCCGGTTCAGGGCCATCTGGCAGTCCTTTCGCGCAGAGTAGGTCGAGCCTTCGTGAGGCTGACCTGTCGCCACCTTTACGCAAACGAACCAGAAGGTCAAACACTGGAGGGTTTTGCGTCTTTTGTCACACATCAAATAAGGTCATTAAGTTAAGTGACGCACACAGCCAAACGGCTGCGTGAGTAGACTACTCTCAGAATAAGAAATTAACCAGCTACCTGTCCTTCATGTAAGATAACCGACTGTGTAGCTCTGCTAACTAAAACACATAACGATAGCTATCGTTTAGGCCCTAAGAAAGGTGAACACTATTATCTAGCTTGTTTTAAATGTTCAAACACTAGCTAAAAGATTTACATTAACTTGCATGCAAGTTTCGCCGTTGTGCCAAAATCAGCACTCCGCCGCGAGACGCAGCTACTTCTCGCGAGCGCGCGTGGCACATGCGCAGTCGCGTATTCTTCAGATCTATACTGAGCAATAGAACTAGACAAAGAGCGCACATATCGGACAACAGTGATGGAATTTGCTGATTTACAGACTGTTGCGGTATCTCTTCTAATCGAAAGCGGACGTCATCCCTATTTTAGTTCTGTACTGATCAAAACAATGAGCCTAGTATTATACGTTTCAGTTCAGTGTTTTATAGTAAATACATTACATACACTTTTAATTATTTTATATCCATTAAGCTTATACGGGAATCATAAACTGTTTATAATTTAAAGACAGGATCAGTAGAATGAAATCTACAAGTGCTAAAATAAGAAAAGCATGCAGTGGTGCACAGAATCAGAAGAAGCATCCAAGTCTAGTAGGATAAGTACAGAAGACATGGCCAGAATTAAAGGGATTGTGTATTCGTCTGTATAATTTGTGTAATTTGTGTGTTAACAGGCCGCCCAATGGAGGATGGGTTCCCTTTTGAGTCTTGGTCCTCCCAAGGTTTCTTCCTATTCCCCACCATCTAGGGAGTTTTTCCTTGCCACTGTCGCCTTTGGCTTGCTCATTAGGGATTTGGACCCATAGTATTGTTAATCTTGTAAATCCTGTAAAGCGCTTTGTGACAACATGTGTTGTGAAAAGCGCTATACAAATATATTTGATTTGATTTGATTGCCTTTCCTGGCAGGTCTGTCATAAAAACACATTCCCTTTATTCTGTTTATCCTGGCTCATATTTATATCTACCTTATATTTTCCATATAGTCTCTATTTTAGGCATATAGACATGAATAACCGGTTTCCTGCATAAGTTTCATGGATCTAACACCATAAAATGCATATATAATGTATTTATGTGTCAGTTATAAAATACTGCCACATATGATCCTAGGCTAGGTTTTGATCAGTATTGGACTGAAATACAGTGGGATTATGTCTGCTTTCAACTGGATGTCATACCGCAACAGCAAATTCCATCAGAATTATATGAAATGTGTGATCTTTCTCATTTTTTTGATCAATATAGAATTTTATACTGTGAAATTTATACTGCACGCACTCCCAGGAAAGTCTCATGCAGGGGATTTGAATTTGGCACAACACCTGGTGGCATTGAGATTAAATCTGATATGAATAAAAAATATATTCCAACTAAAATTTTTGTGCTTCAGATGAATGTTGGTTGATATTATTACTGTAATTAGATTAAGGTTTTTTATATAGTGTGAATGGTGCTTAATGAAAATGTCAGTTTTGCTGTGTATGTGCCTATATTTTTTATGTTAGGTGTACCAATGCTCTCTGGCAAAAAGCTTACTGGAGAACCCTGATATATCAGTGTCATTACCACACAGAGGTGTTAAATTCCTTAATGACATTCAAGGCCTTCATATACATCAATTACTTCTGTCTTGCAAGTACATCTACATGTATGTAACTAGTACGGAAAACACAACAACCATATTGCCTACTGTTTTTTATCCTAGAATAGAAACCAGTTTAAGTTAAATGAATGTATTGGGTGAGCTACCCGGGTTGTACATTTGCTGAATCAAAAGCTTAAAGGAGTGCTGGTGATCTGAGTAATGTCTCATGAATATATTCATGATTAGACGTGAATAGGTAAGAATACCAACCTGTGTGAGATACCGTATCTGGGAGCTAAGCTCACTCTCCACCCTGTTAATGGAGGTTTGAAACTGGTTCAGCTGCCGATCTAATAAACTTGCATTGTGTTTCTCCTTTGACAACTCCAGTACAATGTTTCCTGAATGAAGGAGAACTACACATCAGTCTTGGATCCGTACTGTAAAGGTATCAATTGTAAAGTATCGACATCAGTGTAAACATTAACAAAAATAACTTATCTACATTCATTAATATGAACTTTCACATAGTGTTGTATAGGATTGCTCCGCTACTTAAGACAAATATTTCAATCTAGAGTCACATTACCGACAGGCTGTATATCTTCAAGACTCGGTGAGCCAGTCACATCCTTATTAGTCACTGAGTGTAAGCGGTTCGCCCAACGTGTTCAAGCCAAGCTCACCTGGCTCAGAGCTAGGGGAGGTAAGCTAGCTTTGCTAACATTGCATAGTGAAAGAAGTTGAACGTGGAGACACACCTGCACACTGGAGAACCACGGCGATCTCCTTCTCCACGTCCTCAAGAGCTCGCAGGCGGTCGTTCGCCATTTCAGACTAGAATCACGTTTAGATTGTAGAACATCTCGTAAAAACACAGACCTCCAACACAGCGCTAACGTACATTACATAGAAAGAGACCACAAGCACGTTTAATATTAATATTAAATATAACTTACATCTGTTCGAGGGCGTGATGATGTTTGCGTGGATGGTTTGTTCTTTTCCTTCTTTTTGTTAGGAAACACTTTTAAGAAACAAACATCATAATATTAACAAGTAAGGCGCTCGCTGCCCGCTCTGGTAATGGCGAGCGGAGTGGGACAATCTTCACCGCAGAAAAACGCAAACGCGCACCACGGCTACCCGAGGGAGAGAAAAGGAACAGTCGGGTCAGTTTAGCTATGATGAGATGTTTTTAGTTGTAGAGTTTTACATGGAAAACTATTAAGGTTTATACTGTCGGGATGTGTCGTGCTGGATTTCTACTAAAGGAAGAACATTTCGAGAGGAGCTGTTTTATTGGCGTGTAAACCCTCACACGTTCCTCACGTAAAGTCATGGAGCGGTGGAAGAGTCACGTGCGTGCCGAGCTGTTTCAGAGGGACTGCGTGCAGAAAGATCCCTTCTCGGGGCTCTTTAACAAAGGTACGTTTCTTAATATTGTTGATTATTTTATTTTTTGAGTGCGCAAGGTTGTTCTAAAATTGTTTTCCTTATGAACAGTGTCGAGATTAGAAGAACTGCTAAGCCTTCGTGTGAGTGTATTGGAAGAGACTGAAGGACACAGGTATGAGTGGTGTGCGTTATGGAGAGTGTTCGTGAAGTGAGAGGATGTGCTTGAAATACAGGAAACACGCTGTGTGTGAACCGGGACCTACCTGCTGTTTTCTTTAGTTCGTTTGCAAACGGGACGAATAGACTCGCAAATGGGGAAGAAATCCTTCTAAAGAATTTGGAGCTTAAAGAGGGCGAGCACATTAGAAAAAAGGTACGTCTGTTCCACCATCAAAGATTACGTTTAATCTTCAGAATGTTGACTACATTTTATGCACATTGAACCCAAAAACGTTTGTGCCAATAGAACACGTTGAGTATTGTCCAAGAACAAAATACTTTTTTATAATATAATTTTATACTTGTACCAGTATTGTAATTTTGTTGCTGATGGTATAGATTGTATACTATAAAACTATACTCTAACTGTACTCAGGTGTAATTGTTTAGTTTGCTCAGGTGTGATTGTGTTCTGCTGGAGGATGCTTTAAACTGGATCATTCTCCTCCTGTAACTTATGGAACTTTTTTCTGACATTCTGAGCCAAAACAATGCTTCCCACAGCTTGCTTCACTCTATTTGACTCCTGGTTTTCTGTGCTGGGCCCAGTTGTATTGGCTTCTGTTGTATTATTTTTCCCTGTTTTGCTTTAAGTAACCCAGTCAGCACATTTTCATCTCAGCATTGTGTTGACTGGATGTAAAAGCATCCTGATTGTAAGACATCCTTGGGTGTTAGCAATGAATGCATTTCTCATTGTGCTTGATTAAATTCCTTTTTGGTGGTGATGATTAAAAAAATCTCTTCAGCTTACACAGAAAGTCTCAGACCTGACCAGTAATCTATACTTAAAGGACGCAGAGCTTCAATACTGTCACTCTCAGTAGGTGAAACATCAATCACAGCTCACAAATCCTTCTGACACTAGGCATACCAGTTGTCCTTATTGCTTGATGTTTCCTGAACCTAGAGTCACCCGCTACCGCAATGAAGCAGTTCTACTAGCCAGAGGAGTCTACTCATTAAAAAATGATCTATCAGAGTATCAGTATAAATTGGAGTGTCAATCAAAGGAGTTGGCAACATTGCAACTGGAGCAGAAGAAGTTGAGCGAGGAGCTTCAGGTTATGTATCAAGAAAAAGAGGAATTACTTGAGCGCTGGTTGGTGGAGAAAAGAGAGGAGGCAGAGCGCATTAATAAGCACAACGCCGTTCAAGAGAGGTAAGTGTTTGCTGTTTATGGTAATATTTAATTAACTAACAAAATTCAACTGAACATGCACCATATAGGTTTAATTATATCTATTTTATGAAATTGTCTGGGATGGTAAGGTTTACCTAAGAGTAACAAAGAAAACTGGGTAAAGATGCAGTAATTGCTTTTTCAAACTTAATATTTCTTTGCTACAGACAGTAATGGAAGCAATCCATTTAAAATATATTATGAAGTGTTTTTTCAACGAAGTCATAAAAATACAGGCAACTGGATTACTGCTTATTGGAAGCACTGTCTAAGTAAAACCGAAAGTAAACTTTGGCAACACATACTTGTGATTAATGATTTTTTACGCAAATGTGCTACTGTAGTAATTAAATGTAAAATTAAATTTAATTTAGATAATGAATTATGCATTTTTTTTACTTATGTCATGATTAAACTTTATCAAAAACAGGTGGAATCGATTTGCTCGTCGATTGAACAAGTTACAGTATGGAAGGCCCCGCCCACCATTACATGCAGCAACCAATAGCACACATCCTGAGAAGTTTTACTGATTGATCCTCTCTGGAGCATGAATGAATGAGTCACTGATTGTCTTTTCATGAAGTTTTCTGGAAATGCTGACTTTTTACTAAAGTTTATGATTCAGGGAAAAATAGGAAAACTGAATTCTGTACCAATGTGTAAATTAACATTTGGGCAAATTAAATCTCAAGCTCCAGAAGTAGCTGGTGGTAGGTATTCAATAATAAGACATTTGTCTGGAATTTTAGCATTTTTTTATTAAAAAAGTTAAATAAATTTTGAACTTCAAAAGACAAAAAGGTAAATGGTAATGTCCTTGACAATTATTAAAATGTTAACATGAGAATTTCTGACACTTGACTGGCAGAAGTTTTATTTTCACCAAAAGCAGCACTTTTGTCCCAGAGGGCACTGCATGGCAATGTAATGAATGAAGAAAGAATGGACCTGTGCACCTGAGAGTTGAATATGCCATGGACAACACAAGCAGAAGTGGTTTTAGTAATAAACATGCTCTGCGGCCCAGACGGGTTAGTAGGCTTGGTAAAACAATATAGTGGATGATGAAACTTGTCCCACAGCATTGTGACTGGCATCCCCAATGTGATCACATTAATTACTCTTCAGTTATGCCTGGTGATTAAGAATTATTCACTAATGTCCCTAACGAATATGTAAATTAAGCTAAAAGGTGTTTCAAAATCAACTTCAGATCACAGAACAATGAAATGGTGTTGGTTCAGTCTGGATTCACATTCCAAATTACCATCTTGCATTTAATAACAAGGTGTCATAAGCAGCACGTGAGCTCGCAATGTGCTCATGAGTGGAGTGCTTTGATATCTGTGGCTGTTTTCCTCCTGTGTTTAATGCTCTTTAAGTCATAGCACCTTTCCTCACATTTTCATCAACATTTTATCTCTAGGAAATGTTGAGCATCCCTGTCCTTTAATGACATGGCCAAGGAATTGGCAAAAAAAAACTGCTCCACAAAAGAGATAACGAAGATTAGGAAGGAGTTTCTTTAGGAGATATTGTTCGTTTGGGTGCGTCATTCTGGAGCTTTGGGGATGGTACGTCTTTCTGCATTCAATGACGAGGGAGAAGAGGGAGGAGGAAGAAGAGGGAGGGGAAGGCTTAGCAGTCCTCATCTTTATCATCAGTGCTTCCTTTTAACCTCAGACGGGCAAAATCTTCAAACACCAGGTCATCGTCCTGGGTAAAACTACTATAAGAAATGGAGAGAGAGAGAAGGAGCACCCAGTGAGAACTGTTTTCAAATAAACTAATATCTTACAGCGAATTTCAATACACCCACTGAAGACAATAAACTTAACATTCATTTATTTCAACTCACTTTGTATCGAACTCTATGAGGTTGGTGTCAATAGGTGGATCTGCCTCTGGTATAGCTGTTGTAAATAAACACAGTGTTCACAATCATTTACAATCTCATGTCACACCGAACCTCAGAGACAAATGGAGTACAACCTAAGGCCTACTTGTCTTCCGACAGTGGATCCACACCACAAACACATTACGGTCCTGGACTAGTTTTAACCTGGTGGTTAAGTGGATCTCAAGAAGCTTAGAGGGCCCAAACAAACACGTGTTCTGTTGTCACACATTCAGTGCTGAAGGGCAGGTACCTGAGGTGGGACGAGAACTGAACAGATCGACGGGTTTTGGGATGCATCAAGACGAACGGGAGCTCAACTGAGACATCTCTGTGACAAACAAGAAAACAAAAAGAACAAACAATGACTTGGACTGTCTGAAAGACTCCGGTCAGTTTTGGAGCCATAAAGCACAGCTATTCTGGTGGGTCAGTTTGGCTGTTATTTGGTTAGATTTCCCGACTAGAGAAAATGGATGAATAGCAGAGACAGCAAGCTTCACTGCAAACCTGGACAAGCAAACCAGAACACCAGTGGGATGCACAGAGTATATTTACCTCTCCAGTAAACTGCTTAAAAGCCTGAGGCAACGCGAGGGAGGAGGGGGTTAACGGACAGATGGAGGGAAACAGATACACAGAGAAAAAGATGAAACACCAGTAGAGAACAGAATGATGTAAACAAACAAAAACACAAACAAAAAACGTGGAAGTTAAGGGAGGGCACCAGGTGACCTTCCACTGTTGGGATACAGAGTCACTGCATTCATGACATGGTATTTTCACATAACTTATAGTTCTTGGGATAGGAAACTACAATGACTCTTTATGGAGAGCTACCGCACAGAGCTCATCTCTGTCCACAGGACGCATGAAATATGGCCAGAAAAAATTGCTTAATGTCCTTAAAAGTCGCGTCTTAGACACCCTTCTGTCCAAGACACATGTCCCAACAGTAGAAGCATCAGTCCTGAAGCCCTTCCTTCTTGCTGTCTGTACTGTAATCCACAGCAGTATGTACCATACACCACACATACTGCTGGTCTCACATGGAGAGCACCCAGGCTCTGTGTGTGGTGTGTGTGTACATGGAGTTATAAAAGATCAAAGCTATGAATCATTTAATGCATTCAAAATGATTTATGTAAAGTATTCTTGTAGAAGCTGTTTGAGGCATGAATTCTAACAGTTGATGTAACGTTGGCCGAACCCCATGTAGAGGGTTAAAGCCACTCAACAACAGTGTAACTGCATACAGATAATACGACCCCGGTAAAGGTTCTCATGACTCACCCTCCACGAGAGACGACCAGTTTGACTTTGACTCGATAAGACACCAGGACACCAAGAACCTCCTTGTTACACCCATCCTTCACACTGCAGAAGATCAAGCATGTAGAGAGTACTGGTTAGTCCAGTCACTGATTCATTATGCAACAGAACAGCAGAGACACGCACAAGAAGGTTGAAGGAGAAAAGCCCGACTTGGTGCTGGAGGCCAGGTTGGTGTCTTCGTGTTTGAGTTTGCCATCCAGTGCCAGCCCTCGCTTCTCCCTGTTGTTGGTCAAAGGTGGGCGTGAGGGGTGTACACCTTACAGAACGTGGAGCTGGAGGGACACCTGGTCACTGAGGGAGAGGGCGAGATGAAATGACCCCAGTATTGGTAGGACATATTTCTCTAGTGTAGCTCTCCCCAGTAGAGAGCAGCAACGTGCTGGGGACGAATACTCACTCTGCCTCGATCTGCGACACAGGACACTTGTACTGCGCTGTGCTGAACAGACAGATGTCTGCATACTGTCGCACTGAGGAGAGAGAGAGAGAGAGAGAGAGAGAGAGAGAGAGAGAGAGAGAGAGAGAGAGACGAGAGAGAGAGGAGAGAGAGAGGAGTGAGAGAGAGAGAGAGAGAGAGAGAGAGAGAGAGAGAGAGAGAGAGTGAGAGAGGAGAGGAGAGAGAGAGAGAGAGAGAGAGAGAGAGAGAGAGAGAGAGAGAGATGTGAGTGAGTTCACTGCATGGGCAGTCATCTAGAGCGTAGCCTGCAGAAAGCCCAGTGTGGACACAAAGAAGATTGTCTTGCCTGATATTTTGACTCTTTTGACTGTTTTGGTGGAGTTGTTGGTGACGTGTACATTCACGTTAATGGGCTCGCCATGGTAATACAGCTGCATGGAAAACATTGCGAACAACATTAGCATATTCACATGTTTAAAGTACAGTGCTTTCATGCATCCAGTCTAGCCGTATGTTGACCACTGTGCGAATCACCTCTTTATCTAAAGAGGCCTCCAGATGCAGGGAGCGCTCAGACATTAGGAAGCTCCGTGTCGTCTCAACCATCGGCTGGGGGCCGGGCTTCTCGGGAGCGTACTGCACTTTACGAATCACTAATCGCACAGAATTCCTGGAAAACGTGGTTTAGAAACAAACAAACCCATCAGAATTCTACTCTACCTGACCAAGGCAATCATATGACACAATGATTCTGATTAACCCATGTAATTATTTTGCATGTTATATATACACGAGTTAATCGGTCTACGCTGGCCCAAAGCATTGAGCAATAAGGAGAGAGAAATTCCAGCATGCTTACCGTTTATGAATCTTTTCTTCCACTGACCTGGCACAGAATGCCCTGATCTCATAATCAACTCCACAGGCCTACACAGTGGAAAACAGGTTAGTGAAATTATCAAGTCTTGAACCATCTAATAACAATAATAATGATACGTAGTTTCAAACTCAAAGATGAAACACAGGAAAAGACAAGGCTGAGGGGTGTGTGTAGAGGGGTGGGGTTTGGGGGGGGGGGGGGGGGGGGGGTTAGGGGTGTGTGTTTAGAGGGGCTGGGGTTAGTAGGGGATAGGGGTGTGTGTAGAGGGGTGGGGTTTGGGGGGGGGGGTTAGGGGTGTGTGTTTAGAGGGGCTGGGGTTAGTAGGGGTTAGGGGTGTGTGTAGAGGGGTGGGGTTTGGGGGGAGGGGTTAGGGGTGTGTGTGTAGAGGGGCTGGGGTTAGTAGGGGATAGGGGTGTGTGTAGAGGGGTGGGGTTTGGGGGGGGAGGGGTTAGGGGTGTGTGTGTAGAGGGGCTGGGGTTAGTAGGGGATAGGGGTGTGTGTAGAGGGGTGGGGTTTGGGGGGGGGGGGGGTTAGGGGTGTGTGTTTAGAGGGGCTGGGGTTAGTAGGGGATAGGGGTGTGTGTAGAGGGGTGGGGTTTGGGGGGAGGGGTTAGGGGTGTGTGTGTAGAGGGGCTGGGGTTAGTAGGGGATAGGGGTGTGTGTAGAGGGGTGGGGTTGGGGGGGGGGGGGGTTAGGGGTGTGTGTTTAGAGGGGCTGGGGTTTGGGGGGAGGGGTTAGGGGTGTGTGTGTAGAGGGGCTGGGGTTAGTAGGGGATAGGGGTGTGTGTAGAGGGGTGGGGTTTGGGGGGGGTTAGGGGTGTGTGTGTAGAGGGGCTGGGGTTAGTAGGGGATAGGGGTGTGTGTAGAGGGGTGGGGTTGGGGGGAGGGGTTAGGGGTGTGTGTGTAGAGGGGCTGGGGTTAGTAGGGGATAGGGGTGTGTGTAGAGGGGTGGGGTTTGGGGGGGGGGGGTTAGGGGTGTGTGTGTAGAGGGGTGGGGTTGGGGGGAGGGGTTAGGGGTGTGTGTGTAGAGGGGCTGGGGTTAGTAGGGGATAGGGGTGTGTGTAGAGGGGTGGGGTTTGGGGGGGGGGGGGGTTAGGGGTGTGTGTGTAGAGGGGTGGGGTTGGGGGGAGGGGTTAGGGGTGTGTGTGTAGAGGGGTGGGGTTGGGGGGAGGGGTTAGGGGTGTGTGTGTAGAGGGGTGGGGTTGGGGGGAGGGGTTAGGGGTGTGTGTGTAGAGGGGCTGGGGTTAGTAGGGGATAGGGGTGTGTGTAGAGGGGTGGGGTTAGTAGGGGATAGGGGTGTGTGTCGAGGGGTGGGGTTAGTAGGGGATAGGGGTGTGTGTAGAGGGGTGGGGTTAGTAGGGGATAGGGGTGTGTGTAGAGGGGTGGGGTTAGTAGGGGATAGGGGTGTGTGTCGAGGGGTGGGGTACATGGCAGGGCTACCTTTCCAGTGTCCTCAGGACCAGGTTGCAGGGTAACTGAACATGGCAGGTTTTGAGGGATCTGAAACATTAACATTCAACATGAACCATTTATTAATTTATACACTTCCTATATTTTATTCCCACTTCTTACATTTCATCCTACTTCACATCTGCTTGAGGAGTAACCGACAGTGTTTATTCAAGGATTCAAGGAGACTTTATTGTCATTCACATCACATGTGGTACATGAGGTGGAATGAAATCTAGAACCCAAGGTCCCAGTTTTTACCCCAATAGCAGCAATATAATAAGAAATAGATAAAATAAAATAAGTATAAATAATAAAATAGAATAAGTAGAATAAAAATAAATCTGTAATAATAAATAAATCTAGTGTTCAAGTTAAAAAAAAAGTTTCTGTGGGTAAAGTGTCCTTATGTAAAGTGCAGATTGTCAGAGAGACCAACTGAGTGCTGGTTGTCATTTAGAGAACATACAACATAACATACATGTTTGTTATACAACAAAGACTTTAATAAACTTTGTATGCCTGACTGACACTGTGGATTCATCTCTGTACTTACAGTGAAGTGAAAGGGATGAGCATGTTGGCCGAGCTTCTTCAGAAGTCTCTCCTGCAGGCGCGTGATTGGCTTGCGCTCCTCGGGTATGGGTGGAAAGGCCTGAAATGTGGATATGTACAGGTCTTTTCGGAAAGAAAGACCAAGGACATCCAGGTCCTCACGGCCATAACGGAAGGCACAGGTTAGCGTGACGAACACTGAGGAAGAAGAGTAGATGAGACTGTAGGGGGAGGTGTGCGCTTCCTTCTGAAGTCAAAAATGCTAATACCAGAACAATCTTGGAGAAATGTGAGATCTTGGAGAAACAGGACATTTTGGACAATTGGAGTAGTCTTCCTCTGAAGTTCTGAGAGGTGAAACCAGTTTATGTTCAACAGTAGATGTTTAAATCAAACAGATAAAATCACTGCAAACAGATAAATCATTAATGCAAAGTCATTTAGGATTAAAATGCTTTGCCATTGGAAATTATAAACCCTTCATTGTGATGGTCTGCAAGTGTTCAATGAAACAGTCAGCAAGCAATGCCCAGCTGATTACTTCTTACAAGAAACAATATAAGACAACTCTTGGTGATGATGTACCCTTGGTGATGCTGATTATTTGAGTGGCTGTGTAAATATATTTACACAGAGCACAGCTACAGGGAATGCAGGCTGCAGGACCACAGTTGATACTGGGATTTTAATATTAGCTGATATTTGATTTGTAGCTTGACAAGGTATCACCAAAGGAATTGTTGTCCTAAAAGTAGACCGTTTATGAAAACATCTGATCATAAACATCATCTGTGATTTCTAAGACAGCTAAGGCATCGATGACCTTGGGAACTCCAGTTATGAAAATATTCACACGATTCCATATTCTCAAACATCTGTTTTTCTTTCCATCTGTCTTTTTTACTTTTTGTGTGCATATATATTATATACACACATATATATATATATATATATATACACATATATATACATACATATACATATACACCACCATGCTGTCATGTTGTTGATGTCAAATTCTGACCCTATTATCCAATTGTCACAGCAGAAATTGAGACTCATCAGACCAGGCAACGGTTTTTCCAATCTTCTATTGTCTAATTTTGGTGAGCCTGTGTGAATTGTAGCCTCAGTTTCCTGTTCTTAGCTGACAGGAGTGGCACCCGGTGTGGTCTTCTGCTGCTGTAGCCCATCCGCCTTAAGGTTCGACGTGTTGTGCGTTCAGCAGAGTTGTATAATCCAGGTTCAGAAAGTAAAAGTCCTCACCAGGATTTTGCTCAAGCTTGCTAGATTTCTAATTAGTGCAATCCAGGTAAAATGAGTGGAATCAACACAATCCAGGAAGCTTGAGCAAAATCCTGGTGAGGACTTTTACTTTCTGAACCTGGATTATACAACTCTGGCATTCAGAGATGCTCTTCTGCATGCCTCGGTTGTAACAACGGTTATTTGAGTTACTGTTGCTGTTCTATCAGCTCAAACCAGTCTGTCCATTCTCCTCTTTTTTTCGGACCATTCTCTGTAAGCCCTAGAGATGGTTGTGCGTGAAAATCTCAGTCGATCAGCAGTTTCTGAAATGCTCATACCAGCCCGTCTGGCACCAATAACCAGGCCACATTCAAAGTCACTTAAATCACATTTCTTCCCCATACTGATGCTCGGTTCGAACTGCAGCAGATCTAAATGCATGCGATGTGATTGGCAGATTCGATATTTGCATTAATGAGCAGTTGGACAGGTGTACCTAATAAAGTGGCCAGTGTGTGTGTGTGTGTGTATATATATATATATATGCACACACACATCATACACGACATTCTTTAAAGCTCTCACACCATCTTCATTAAGGATGACCATGCATAAAATTTATGCTGAAAAAAGTATAAAATGTGCAGGAGGTATTTCTTATTTTAGATGTTGAAGGTTTTGGAAAAAAAAAGTCTTAAATGCCTCTAAAGAAAATATTTAGATATAGTTTGAGAATGTAATCGAGTAACATTTACATACATATATATATATAGGTAATTAAAGGTGCTAGTTTACCTTTTCTGTCTTTAAGATATTCAGGGTCCACCAAGATGACTCCATCTGTACAGAGAATTACAAGCAGATTTTTTTATTTGAGGGCAGCTGTGTTAAAAAGTGCTTAATCTTTTTGAATAATCTGAAATAGTGTCCTTAAGCATTGTTTATACTCACCTACAGGATCTACCTGATCTAAATGATCCACAAAATCCCTTTTGCCCAGGTATACTGTAATCTGAACAGAGGAAAATACAGGGGCCAGCTTTATTTTGGTATAAAACCTCCACCAAATCTACCAACCACCTTCATAAAATGAGGGGGCAGCTAATGGGGAAGATATTGCTTGTCTATTTAATATGTTATATGTTTACCTTGCAATTCGGACTGGACTTCTTGAATACCCTACAGAAAGAGATCAAATTTTAAACTAAATAAAAAAAAAACACTAGAACTGTGACAGAAATATATACAGATATACAAGGGCCTTCTCACTGTAACTGTTACAGATATACAAGGGCCTTCTCACTGTAACAGATATACAAGGGCCTTCTCGCTGTAACTGTTACAGATATACAAGGGCCTTCTCACTGTAACTGTTACAGATATACAAGGGCCTTGTTACAGATATACTAGGGCCTTGTTACAGATATACTAGGGCCTTGTTACAGATATACTAGGGCCTTCTCGCTGTAAGTGTTACAGATACACAAGGGCCTTCTCGCTGTAAGTGTTACAGATACACAAGGGCCTTCTCGCTGTAAGTGTTACAGATACACAAGGGCCTTCTCGCTGTAACTGTTACAGATACACAAGGGCCTTCTCGCTGTAACTGTTACAGATACACAAGGGCCTTCTCGCTGTAACTGTTACAGATACACAAGGGCCTTATCGCTGTAGCTGTTACAGATACACAAGGGCCTTATCGCTGTAGCTGTTACAGATACACAAGGGCCTTCTCGCTGTAGCTGTTACAGATACACAAGGGCCTTCTCGCTGTAGCTGTTACAGATACACAAGGGCCTTCTCGCTGTAGCTGTTACAGATACACAAGGGCCTTCTCGCTGTAGCTGTTACAAATATACAAGGGCCTTCTCGCTGTAGCTGATACAGATATACAAGGGCCTTCTCGCTGTAGCTGATACAGATATACAAGGGCCTTCTCGCTGTAGCTGTTACAGATATACAAGGGCCTTCTCGCTGTAGCTGTTACAGATATACAAGGGCCTTCTCACTGTAGCTGTTACAGATACACAAGACCGCGGTAAAGTTGGTTCAACGTTCTATATTCGCCAGACATTCACGAAAGAATGGGCTCGTTATTTAAAGAAATCAGATGGTGTATGCGATAGATACCTATTATGTAATTCCTACATATTGTGAATTTATCCCCACACAGTGGCTTTCAATAAAAATACATTTAGAAGATGTGAAAAGATCACATCTATGAATTAACGAAGAGTTCACGTTAGTCGGTAAGCGCTTCAGTTCCAAGACAACTTTTCAAAATAAAAGTCATGGGTTAATTCAACATTTTAACATGTGCAACTGAACATGTGAACCTACAAACACAAAGGTATCAAGTACATTCAAGGAGCAATGCATTTCATGTGCATCTGGACTTGTGAAACATTTCTCACATTTGTGAAAACACATCAAAGCTCACATTTCCTATATTTTGCATTGGCGGTGCAGAATACATGGGGCTCACAGTTAAATAACATGACCTAGACCCCCCATTTCAGGTCTATGATCAAGTACACATAAGGAGCAATGCATTGCATGTGCATCTGGACTTGTGAAACACTTCTCACATTTGTGAAAACACATCAAAGCTCACATTTCCTATATTTTGCATTGGCGGCGCAGAATACATGGGGCTCACAGTTATATAACATGATCTAGACCCCCCATTTCAGGCCTATGATCAAGTACACATAAGGAACAATGAATTTTATGTGCATCTGGACTTGTGAAACACTTCTCACATTTGTGAAAACACATCAAAGCTCAGATTTCCTATATTTTGCATTGGCGGTGCAGAATACATGGGGCTCACAGTTAAATAACATGACCTAGACCCCCCATTTCAGGCCTATGATCAAGTACACATAAGGAACAATGAATTTTATGTGCATCTGGACTTGTGAAACACTTCTCACATTTGTGAAAACACATTATAACTCAGATTTCCTATATTTTGCATTGTCGGCGCAGAATACATGGGGCTCGCTGTTAAATAACATGACCTAGACCCCCCCATTTCAGGCCTATAATCAAGTACACATAATGTGCAATGCATTTCATGTGCATCTGGACTTGTGAAACACTTCTCACATTTGTGAAAACACATTATAACTCAGATTTCCTATATTTTGCATTGTCGGCGCAGAATACATGGGACTCACTGTTAAATAACATGACCTATACCCCCCATTTCAGGCCTATGATCAAGTACACATAAGGAACAATGAATTTTATGTGCATCTGGACTTGTGAAACACTTCTCACATTTGTGAAAACACATCAAAGCTCAGATTTCCTATATTTTGCATTGTCGACGCAGAATACATGGGGCTCACTGTTAAATAACATGACCTAGACCCCCCATTTCAGGCCTATGATCAAGTACACATAAGGAGCAATGCATTGCATGTGCATCTGGACTTGTGAAACACTTCTCACATTTGTGAAAACACATCAAAGCTCACATTTCCTATATTTTGCATTGTCGGCGCAGAATACATTGGACTCACTGTTAAATAACATGACCTAGACCCCCCATTTCAGGTCTATGATCAAGTACACATAAGAAGCAATGCATTGCATGTGCATCTGGGCTTGTGAAACACTTCTCACATTTGTGAAAACACATTATAACTCAGATTTCCTATATTTTGCATTGTCGGCGCAGAATACATGGGACTCACTGTTAAATAACATGACCTATACCCCCCATTTCAGGCCTATGATCAAGTACACATAAGGAACAATGAATTTTATGTGCATCTGGACTTGTGAAACACTTCTCACATTTGTGAAAACACATCAAAGCTCAGATTTCCTATATTTTGCATTGTCGACGCAGAATACATGGGGCTCACTGTTAAATAACATGACCTAGACCCCCCATTTCAGGCCTATGATCAAGTACACATAAGGAGCAATGCATTGCATGTGCATCTGGACTTGTGAAACACTTCTCACATTTGTGAAAACACATCAAAGCTCACATTTCCTATATTTTGCATTGGCGGTGCAGAATACATGGGGCTCACAGTTAAATAACATGACCTAGACCCCCCATTTCAGGTCTATGATCAAGTACACATAAGGAGCAATGCATTGCATGTGCATCTGGACTTGTGAAACACTTCTCACATTTGTGAAAACACATCAAAGCTCACATTTCCTATATTTTGCATTGTCGGCGCAGAATACATGGGACTCACTGTTAAATAACATGACCTATACCCCCCATTTCAGGTCTATGATCAAGTACACATAAGAAGCAATGCATTGCATGTGCATCTGGGCTTGTGAAACACTTCTCACATTTGTGAAAACACATCAAAGCTCACATTTCCTATATTTTGCATTGTCAGCGCAGAATACATGGGACAAATAAAAATGTTCAAGTTCACGGGACGTGTACTGCTATATGTGTTCACAGGACAGGTACTGCTATATGTATGCCCTCAAAGAGGACTGAAACGAGTCTTGATCACATGGGTGGACAAGGCAAGTCTCATATGGCAATGTGAAATAAGGGGAAATCTGAGTTATAATGTGTTTTCACAAATGTGAGAAGTGTTTCACAAGTCCAGATGCACATGCAATGCATTGCTCCTTATGTGTACTTGATCATAGACCTGAAATCGGGGGTCTAGGTCATGTTATTTAACTGTGAGCCCCATGTATTCTGCACCGCCAATGCAAAATATAGGAAATCTGAGCTTTGATGTGTTTTCACAAATGTGACAAATGTTTCACAAGTCCATATGCACATAAAATGCATTGTTCCTTATGTGTACTTGATCATAGGCCTGAAATGGGGGGTATAGGTCATGTTATTTAACAGTGAGTCCCATGTATTCTGCGCCGACAATGCAAAATATAGGAAATGTGAGCTTTGATGTGTTTTCACAAATGTGAGAAGTGTTTCACAAGTCCAGATGCACATGCAATGCATTGCTCCTTATGTGTACTTGATCATAGACCTGAAATGGGGGGTCTAGGTCATGTTATTTAACTGTGAGCCCCATGTATTCTGCACCGCCAATGCAAAATATAGGAAATGTGAGCTTTGATGTGTTTTCACAAATGTGAGAAGTGTTTCACAAGTCCAGATGCACATGCAATGCATTGCTCCTTATGTGTACTTGATCATAGACCTGAAATGGGGGGTCTAGGTCATGTTATTTAACAGCGAGCCCCATGTATTCTGCGCCGACAATGCAAAATATAGGAAATGTGAGCTTTGATGTGTTTTCACAAATGTGAGAAGTGTTTCACAAGTCCAGATGCACATGCAATGCATTGCTCCTTATGTGTACTTGATCATAGACCTGAAATGGGGGGTCTAGGTCATGTTATTTAACTGTGAGCTCCATGTATTCTGCACCGCCAATGCAAAATATAGGAAATGTGAGCTTTGATGTGTTTTCACAAATGTGAGAAATGTTTCACAAGTCCAGATGCACATGAAATGCATTGCTCCTTGAATGTACTTGATACCTTTGTGTTTGTAGGTTCACATGTTCAGTTGCACATGTTAAAATGTTGAATTAACCCATGACTTTTATTTTGAAAAGTCGTCTTGGCACTGAAGCGCTTACCGACTAACTTGAACTCTTCGTTAATTCCTAGATGTAATCTTTTCACATCTTCTAAATGTATTTTTATTGAAAGCCACTGTGTGGGGATAAATTCACAATATGTAGGAATTACATAATAGGTATTTATCGCACACACTACATGTTGTTTTTTTAATAACGAGCCCATTCTTTCGTGAATGTCTGGCGAATATAGAACGCTGAACCAACTTTACCGCGGTATACACAAGGGCCTTCTCACTGTAGCTGTTACGGATATACAAGGGCATTCTCACTGTCGCCGTTACAGATATACAAGGGCCTTCTCACTGTAACTGTTACAGATACACAAGGGCCTTCTCACTGTAACTGTTACAGATACACAAGGGCCTTCTCGCTGCTGTATGTGTGCACGTAGACGCGCATGCATCTTTGAGAACGGAGCGAGCAACTGTTGCAAGGTGTGAACATCCGGTAAAGCCTTTTCGGTGTCGCAAGCAAACGGCCAGCTCTTTAACAAAACGAGCGGCAGCACGAATACTACTGTAGGCTCTGGTGGTGCCACGCCCACACGTAGAAACTGCCGCTCTATCTTAATAAGCGGCTACGTGAGCGACAGCTTCAGCGGCGCCGACGCGGACGATCGCGAGCGTGCCCGCATCCCCGTCACCGTCGCCGCTATTGTCCCGCCTCAATCTAGCTCGCGAGCTAATCTCGAGACGCGCCGTCGCGTGCACCGTAAATACACATCAAGACAGAGCTCGCGAAGCCGAGGCGATTGTAATAAAAGACCGTAAACGGGGGCGTCCGTTAGGCACGAACGAGAGATCCCACGGCCGCCCGAGCAGCGCAGCCAAGCGTTAGATATGATATCACCGTGGTATTAAATGTTCGGTTCTCGTCACACAAGGTAAATAGCCACGGTTAGCTCGTCTAAGATGGGTCTCCAGATAACGTTTAACATCTTCCTGCCCAGCTAAAGGGCTGCGGCGAAAATAGAAAAAAAAAACACATAGTCCAGATTTGGGGTGGTTTTAGTTAGTGTTCAACGCGTATAAACTCACCGGGTTCCTGCCTTGTCCCCCATATCCAGGGAGAATGTGGCCGTTAAATGTTCACAAACGTATGAAGCTCAAACGTTATTTGGGCTCGTAAAACACATGTAACGTTATTTCAGCCAGCCCACATACAGCCGTTCCGCCAGCGACGACGAGCAGCTGTGATGAGCGGAACAGGCGCGACTCCAGCACTCACCATGTTGTCCTTTCATAATAAAATAAGCGCCCCAAACGAGGAAAATGTACATTATTAACAGACTGTCCACTTGCACTATAAGAACGAACCAAATACGACGAATATAGTCACCGTACACCGTACATAAATTAAGGGAGTAACTAAGGGGAATATGTTCGCGAGTTATGGATGCTAAAGGACACAGCCTGTTAAATAACTTTTAAAAATCTGTACTCTCAACATTTGTTTGGATACCGAACATTTGACGTTGAATATTATCAATGTCATGTTCTGTTTACTCGGCGAGGGCCAAAAGATCTTGAGAATGTGCTGTTATGTAAAACTTTTGGTTTAGCAGTTTGTTGCAGAAAATCTAGACCCTCTCACAAATCTAGAAAATCTAGACGACTCTCACAACCCCGTCAGAAATGAAGTTTTACACATTATTTTTCTAAAGACTTGATGACTTTAGGACAATAAAAAAATAATGCAAAGAAAATTGTATAAAGGCTTTTTTGTCATAATTTGCCTTGTTGGTTTTAAGTAGTCACCATTTTCAGTCTACTGACTACAGTAAGGTACGTGATGCAAATTTAATCAGTGTTACTTTGCATGCCCTTTCTTTTGGAATATACAAAAGTAGTTTAAAAGCAAAAGCGCTACATTCCGAGAACAGCCTCTAAAGCGTGTGTGAAGGATTTGCTTATTTTGAAAAATCGTATTTCAACTTTAAAGCTATGAGGACGTGTACCGTTTCTGACTTCACACAGATTTCCCCCTCACGATTTTGACGCTGCTTTGTTAGGCTGATCTGAGACCAGTTTTCTCACAGTTTGTGAGAGCACATTCTGCAAGCCCGACACGCACGCGCGCGCGCGCACACACACACACACACACACACACACATGGACGTAGTTTTGATTTCATAAGTGGGGGGGACACAACCTGGGGTGGCGAACTGTTGAGCGGGGGGGGGGGGGGGGGGGTTTGAATGAAAATTGTTGAGCGCTGTGAACAAAAATTGTTGAGCGGGGGGGGGGGGGGGCTCGGAGCTGCATGATCCTAGTGCTAGATTTGTCGCTATTTGGATATTGTTTTTTTAACCGTTAAAAAGTGGGGGGGACATGACTTCGTCGCTACTTAAATATTTGGTTTTAACTGTAAAAACTGGGGGGGACCAAAACCGGCTTTTGAAAAAGTGTGTGTGTCCGTGCACACACACACACACACACACACACACACACCGAGACTTCTGTTTCGTGTGGCCAAGGGAATGCCTTATATGATTATGTGTCAGACGCTGCAGGACGATACGGCCTCTCACTTTCTCTTACTTTTATTGCGTTAGTGGATTTGGACCCAAGTGGTACCAAAGGTAAGCTTTCTCTCTTTAACTCTGCTCACTAAAATTTATTCTGCTGTATCAAAGGAGAAAAGTATTGCGCAGTAACCGTTTGCCCAGAGTGCTCTAAGAAGTCATTTTACATGTAAAATATGTAGCGTGCCCTAACAAGAATAAGGTGTCATGTTTCAAGGATTTCAAGGTATATCGAGTTATTCATAGATCATGGTTATATATATAATAACCAAATTAACTACAATTTTTTGAGTACAGTACAATGCAGTTACTCACCCGGAATCTTCTGATCGCCTATTCTTCGGATATACAGATATATTTGTATTATGCGTGAGAAAGATGAAACAGAAGAATGATGTTTGAAAAGGACATTGAGAGACAGTGATTTAAATTACAGTAGTTTACGAATTGCTCCATTTCCTTTGGTTGGAGATGTTTAATTCTACATTATCCCCACAATAACATACACAAAGTGAATTTTAACATGGAAGAGTTAGCGCGCGAACAAAACTGCCTCAGGATGTGCGAACGTGAACATACTTGACAAGTTTGATGACGACGTGTCTGATGAAGACATACCAGTTGTGTAGTTATGTGTAGCATAACTATACAAGAATTATGTTTTTTTCTAATAGTTTTTTTTCCTAATAGGAGTTGTGATTTTTCTAAAAGCATGCAAACGGATCCAGCTCCCCACCAACTCTAGGGCTTCCATCGCTGGGTTATAACACTCAGGCTCTGTCTTGGCATGTAGGTCCTTATCTGTGTTCATCTCAGAACTCAGAACCACATAAAGCAAGCTCTTGGAGTGGTGTTAATATTTTGGTTAAAACACAACTGTTGTGAACTGTTCATATGATCATCTCTTCATCTTTATTCACATACAGAATTGTATGTTTTAGGAATATTTTTTGACATTTGTTTCTGCTGCATTACAGTTGGTGCCAAAAACCAAACTACTGGGGCTTTTTTTTCTTTGAGGAAGTGAGTCAGTCAAGAAAATGCCACAGGAAAGGGTTATTAACTGTGGGATGTGATTATGTACGCATGTCCCTGGAGCAGGAACTCACTGCTGCTCCAGCACCTTTCGTTTGAACACACAGACACACAGTCACACAAACACACAGACACACAGACACAGAGACACACAAACACACAGACACACAAACACACAGACACAGACACACAGTCACACAAACACACAGACACAGTCACATAGACACACAGCTGCTGCTTTGCTGTGAGAAACAGATGCTATGCCCTCTGGGCCACTGTAAAAACATTCATGTCATGTTCATTCTGTAACATAATCTTTAAAAAAGCTAAAACAATTTGACACAAATGTGAGTCACGTAAGAGAACTTAAAATGTTCAAATGAGTATAACTGATTAGTCTATCTGATTGGTATAACCAAGTAGTATAATTGATTAGTATATTTTTTGAGTAATCTTGAGTAATCTTGAGTAATAAGATTTTATGTTTAAGATAAGAAAATATTTTTACTCTATTTTATCCAATGAAGTGATCAGTAGGTGCATTTTCTGACCTTTCTGACTGTCAGGTTCTCTCTTCTGGATGCTGAACTGCCCACTGGAACCGATTTTCACTTTGAAAAGCCTCTTCAAATCAAATCCTGCTATTTTCCAGCACCAAATTTAAAACTCAAACTTTATTTGAGTACGAAGGGTGTCTTTCTCACTGTGATTGTTGTGCAGTGGCTGAGCTGTATCCCCGTCATCGTTATGATGTGGGTGATGTCACTCAATGTGATGTTCACACTGTTTTGTGGCTCATATGGAGTTATTGCACATGGGCATCAGTTTTTGTTTTTAGATTATGTTGTTTAAGGTCATGAGTCCCAAATATAATCATGAGACCCCCTATCGGTCACGTCTCCCAGCTCAGTGACGGTTCCTACACTGCATGTTTTTTCAGAAATCCTCAATGTCCCTGATGTTTTTCTACTTTATTTTTCCAGAAGCATGGGCTCGAGAACTCTGGGCATCTGGTGACTGATCCCAGAGCAGTGCTGACACAGGCTATACAAGCTTGGCTTATGCACAACGTTGGGGGTCCCACAATCACCCGACTGATCTGAAATCTGTGCTTGGAACGCTGCAATTCAGCATGATTGACTTGAGCTACCTGACAGAGGAGGAGCAGGGGGCGATCGAGGCCGTGTTGCAGAGAGACGCTCGGCTGAAAACAGTGGACGAGCAGCGAGTTCAGTGAGTAACATGCCACGGAGGTTTTTATTGTTTTTCGTTTGTTATTTGTTCATTTTTGTGACTGCTGAAAATGTTGAGATTCATGCTCTGGTTCACATTTCTATGGCAGAGGTCATGAGTGGTCATGAGAGGTCGCGATTGGTCATGAGTGGTCATGAGTGGTCGTGAGTGGTCGTGAGTGGTTGTGAGTGGTCATGAGAGGTCATGAGAGGTCATGAGAGGTCATGAGTGGTCGTATGAGGTGGTGAGTGGTCGTGAGAGGTCGTGAGTGGTCGTGCGAGATCGTGAGTGGTCGTGAGAGGTCGTGAGTGGTCATGAGTGGTCGTGAGTGGTTGTGAGTGGTCATGAGAGGTCGTAAGTGGCTCTTCAAGGTGTCTCTACAGACGCCTTCAAACAACTCACCTGCTCCAGCATGTCCTGAACATCTTGCAGAACACACACTGATTACTGATTATCTGACATTACACAAATGAATTAGGTAACATGGTCCTCATTGGCATGACAGTTCTGGATGGCACCTAGCAGAGTTTCTTTAGACCTGAATGGGTTTTTTTTTATAATTTGGAATGTCCCACAAGCTCATGGTCAAAATCAGAAAACATGATTAAATTTGTTTTGGTATTGTGTGTGTGTCACTCTCTCTCATTCTCTCTTTCTCTCTCTCATTCTCTCATGCACTCACTATCTCTCTCTCTCTCTTAGTCTTTTTCTCATAAACATGTCAGATGTGATATAACCCTTTAAACATTCCCAGGTTAAACAGTATTTTTGCACAGCTGGAATTTCTCCAAACAGATGTAACAGTAAAGCCGTCTTCTAAAGGCAAAAGTTAATTTTTAGGAATCCAGTTCTTAAGAACTACATTTTCTATATCTTTATGTGAAGAAATCTCCATATCAAACAAAAATAGTATAAACAGAGCAGGATGCAGGTGAAATGATCACATCACACATACATTTCACAAACCAGGATGTATCAGCATGCAGACCTTGATTATGATAGGGGCTGAAATAAAAATAAGTTGAACTGTGTGCTAGAGTATTTGAATAGTTTTGACATATAAATCAAATATGGCCTTGTAGATTAATTATACAAATGATTCAGTTCTCTTAACATTCAACACAAAATAATAAAAGGGTGCAATGTAAACATCCACAAACCCCGACACAGTGTAGATACATATCACTAGTGTGTGTGTGTGTGTGTGTGTGTGTGTGTTCTAAATGCGGAGGACAAATTTCGATTGGGGTGAAAATCACAATTGACAAATATGGCATGTTTCACCTTATATGATTCTTACATACAGTATGATTCTTATATGTGATTATATGTGATTCTTATACATGATTCTAACATGTGATTCCTAAATATGATTCTTATAGGCCTACAGGATTCTTACATATGATTCTTGTGTATTATTCTTACATATGAATCTTATGTATGATTCTTATGTACGATTGTTGCATATTATTCTCATGTATGATTCTTACATACGATTCTCTCGGTTGACACCTGCCTCTCACGGCCCACCCCCTAGGAAGCTGCGTAAGACAGAACGGCGTGGTGCTGAGCTGAAGTGTCTGACTGGAGAATGGTTTTACGAGACCAAGTCACACAGACACGGAGACTGGAGGCATGGCTCCGACATCATCAGAGCGTCCATGAGGGACCACCGAGCCGTGACCATATGTGAGAGTACATTTTTAGTACAAGTACATGTTTTAGCTACTACATACAAACCGGATTCCAAAAAGTTGAGACACTAAGCAAATTGTGAATAAAAATTGAATGCAATGATGTGGAGATGGCAAACGTCAATATTTTATTTGTAATAGAATATAGATGACAGATCAAAAGTTTAATCTTAGTAAATGTAACATTTTAAAGGAAAAATATGTTGATTCAAACAGTGTCACTGATTTCACAGTGTCAACAAATCCCAAAATTGTTGGGACAAGTAGCAATAAGTGGCTGGAAAAAGGAAACCGAGCATATAACGAAGAGCTAGAAGACCAATTAACATTAATTAGGTAAATTGACGACATGATTGGGTATAAAAAGAGCTTCTCAGAGTGTCAGTGTCTCTCTGAAACCAAGATGGTAAGAGGATCACCAATTCCACCACTGTTGCGCAGAAAGATACCAGAATGGTGTTACCCAGCGTAAAATAGCAAAGACTTTTAAGTTATCATCATCAACCCTGCATAACATCATCAAAAGATTCAGAGAATCTTGAACAATCGCTGTGCGTAAGGGTCAAGGCCGTAAAACTACTGGATGCTCGTGATCTCTGGGCCCTTAAATGTCACTGCACCTCAAACAGGAATGCCACTAACGAGGAAATAACAGAAGGGGCTCAGGAATACTTCCAGAAAGCATTGTCAGTGAACACAATCCACCGTGTCATCCGCCGTTGCCAGCTGAAACTCTACAGTGCAAAGAGGAAGCCATTTCTAAGCAAGCTCCACAAGCTCTGACGTTTGCACTGGGCCAGGGGTCATTTAAAATGGAGTGTGGCTAAATGGAAGACTGTTCTGTGGTCAGATGAGTCATGATTTGAAGTTCTTTATGGAACACTGGGACGCCATGTCATCCGGACCAGAGAGGACCAGGATAACCCAAGTTGTTATCGGCGCTTTTAGGGAAGACCCTGCATTTTTCAACAAGATAATGCCAGACCACATTCTGCAGCAATCACAACATCATGGCTACGTAGGAGAAGGATCCGGGTACTGAAAAGGCCAGCCGCCTGCAGTTCAGATCTTTCACCTATAGAGAACATTTGGCGTCATAAAGAGGAAGGTACGACAAAGAAGGCCCAAGACGATTGAACAGTTAGAGGCCTGTATTAGACAGGGAGAGCATTCCTATTTCTAAACTTGAGAAACTGGTCTCCTCTGTCCCCAGACGTCTGTTGAGTGTTGTAAGAAGAAGAGGGGACGCCACACACTGGTAAAAATGGCCTTGTCCCAAATTTTTTGGGATTTGTTGACGCCATGAAATTTTGAAACAACATATTTTTCCCTTAAAATGAAACATTCTCTTAGTTTAAACTTTTGATCTATGATTTATATTCTATTCTGAATAAAATATTAGATATTGGTGCCTCTACATCATTGCATTCAGTTTTTATTCACAATTTATTTAGTGTCCCAACTTTTTTAGAATCCCGTTTGTAAAATTGAATAATGTTGCAAATGATTACTCGTATAGATTGATGTAGAGAAATGGTTTGGTGTGGTGAATGTAAAGAGAGACTGCACTTTTTCATTTGCGTTTGTTTATCAATAATAGCCAAGCACATGGACACATACCAGGACCTCAGTCACGAAGCTCCTCACGTAGCGTTTTTTTAGATGGACTTCACTACATTTCATGTGTGTGTGTATACATGGGTGTGTGCATGTGCATGTTTTATAGTGGAACTCTCCCAGATCTGGCCAGAGAAGCCGAGGTTTCTAACCCGTGAGATTAAGGATGTCTTTATTCCACCTGAGCTATGTGGCCTTATAGAAGTGCCATCCCATCCACAGTGTGTGAGGTAAGTGTTATGTTATTATGTGCTGGATAAACTAAAGCAGTTCTAAAGATTGAATTCCTTTTAATTACTGTTATCAGTTTCAAGCACAACACCTTCCCAAATGCTCCTTTGTTTAATTAGAGGATCACACATCACCACACACTCCCACTCAGACATAACATCATTAACAAAGCTAGATGTTGGCACACGGAACACAACATCATTAATATATCAAATGCCCCATTGTCCTGTTCATGATGAAAAGGAAACCCTCCCTACCAACCCTCGACAATCTACATACACAATCCTGAACCCTCCCCACCAACCCTCTCCAATCAACACACAAGATCCTAAACCCTCCCCACCAACCATCTCCAATCAACATACAAGATCCTAAACCCTCCCCACCAACCCTCTCCAATCAACACACAAGATCCTAAACCCTCCCCACCAACCCTCGCCAATCAACATACACAATACTGACTCTTCAGAATTAATGGTTGACGTGACTATTTCTTCATGTTTGAACTGCATGTGTGTGTGTGTGTGTGTGTGTGTGTGTGTGTGTGTGTGTGTGTGTGTGTGTGTGTGTGTGTGTGTGTGTGTGTGTGTGTGTGTGTGTGTGTGTGTGTACATGTGTGTGTTTGTTGAGCGCAGAGCATACACTGTGACGTTGTAGTGTTCCATGGCTGTTCAGGTTCTCATGTCTTTGTGCAAGTCAGAGCAGAAATTATTCGAAACGATTTAAGTTTTTCCGGAAATTCCAGACTACATTATGAAATCAGAGCTTGAATCAACATGACTGTTGTTAAAGAATATCATTGAATCTTTTCATTTTTCTAATTCTGTAAATTTTCCATGCCATGGCTGATCACTGATCATCTTTTAGCAGGGAAGAAGAAACTGAGAAAGACGATTTTAAAGCTGCAGCCCCCGCTCATGTCAAGGTAGACCAATTAAACAATTAACTTTTTTTTTTTTAATCTATGTAGACCAATGAACCTATTAACATTTATTTATCTAGGTAGACCAATTAACATTTAATTATCAAGGTACAACTTAACCTATTAATATTTAATTTTCAAGGTACACTTATTAACCTATTAACATTTAATTATCAAGGTACACCTATTAACCTATTAAGATTTTATTATCAAAGTACACCTAGTCATATTAATTAATTATTCAGGTACATTCTAAAGGCGCAACTTGTCATCACTGTTTTTTCTTTGTAGCCTAGGCAGAATCCCTTTAATAATCCCTTCAAGATCTTAGAGTTAGAATCACCAAAGAAAGCTGATGGACAGTTGCCCAGTAGAGCAAGAGCAGCTCACCCAGTCCCTGTAGACACACACCACGTACCTACAGACTCACACCATATACCTACAGACACACATCACGTATCTACAGACACACCTCACGTACCTACAGACTTACGCCACGTACCTACAGACACACACCATGTACCTACAGACTCACACCAGACGCCTGCAGACACACACCAACCCTCTGCAGACAGACACCAGGCCTCTGCAGACACACACCAGGCCTCTGTAGACACACACCACATACCTACAGACACACATCAGGCACGTGTTGACACACGCGGGGGACCTGCACCAAGGCACCTGTCAACTGTGGAGACCCTGGAGCCTGACGCACCTGTAGACTCCCAGCTGACACCTGGCACAGGTGAGGATCCTACAACCATCACTCCCAGTTGGCCACATGCTTAGACTTGCTTACTCCAGCTTCAGGCAAATTACATCTTTGACATGATATGGTGGCCATAAATTGTTCATATTTTAGGGGTCTTCAATGCTGTTATTTGGTAGACTTTGTCATTATGAGCTTTATAGAAAATAGTGGGAAAAATAATTTGGTATAATGTGTGTGATGGAGGCAGGGAGAGAGACAGATGCTTAACTGGAGTACATATACACTACATATAAATGTGTTCATAGTGTAGATGACATGATTAGGGTTAGGCGTGGGTTACGTTATGGTTATGTTAGGGTTAGGTTAGGGTTAGGGTTAAGGAGGCACGTATGCTGTGTGTGCGCTAAGCTGCTATGACTGACTGCACTGTGATGGACGAGTAATGCAAAATAAAAATATATTGACTAGACATAATTCTTCCATGGAAAAACATGACAAGGAGATTTTATCTACAGAGGATTTTTTTTTTATGTTACGATGGAACTATATGGAAGATCGTTCCACCATCTTGAAGCCAGGACAGAGAATAGTCTGGAGCTTTGTCTTCCATGAGACTTTAAGCATGGAGTTTTGAGTCGAGCCAAGCTTGAGGTTCTGAATGCTCGCTGTACAGATCGGCTTTTGACCATGGACATCATGTAGGGAGGGGCTAGTTCATTTTTGGCTTTGTAAGCAAGCATCAAGGTTTTATATCTGATGCGTGCTGCTACTGGAAGCCAGTGAAGAGAGCATAGCAGAGGAGTCACATGTGAGAACTTGGGGAGATTGAAGACCAGTCATGCTGCAGCATTCTGAATTAGTTATAGAGGTCTGATGACCCGTAGAGGAAGACCTGCAAGTAGAGATTTGCAGTAGTCCAGCTTAGAGATTACTAGAGACTGCACAAGCACTTGAGTAGCTTCCTGTGAACGGAAGGGTCGTATTCTCCATATGTTGCAGAGGATAAATCTGCAGGATCTGGTCAGTTTTGAAACGTGTGTTGAGAAGGATAACTGGTTGTCCAACGTTACACCCAGGTGTCAAGTGTTGCTTTTTTCAAGATTGGTACCACCCTTGCCATCTTGAACACGGTAGGTACATGACCCGAAACTAAGGAGCTGTTCATGATTGCTGAGATGAATGGAAGGAGATATCTTGACATATTCTGGAAAAGAGTGGAAGGAATTGGATCCAGTGGGCATGTAGTAAGATTGCTAGACGTCAGAAGTTGATGTATCTTGTCTGAGGAGAGAGGAGAGAAAGAAGCCAAGGAGTTGAGTGTTGGGTTAGAGATACTAGTAGGTAGGGTGGGAGCTGACGGACTGCTGCAATCTTCTCTTCAATGAAGATGACAAAATCCTCAGGAGTGAGAAAGGATGAAGGAGGGGGTGAGGGAGGGTTAAGGAGAGAAGAAAAAATACTGAATAGGTTGCGTGGGTTGGATGCAGATGATTCAAATTTCTTTCTGTAGTAGGCTGACTTTGCTAATTAAGTAAAATAATGTGATAAAATTATTATTATCAGATTTATCTGTTTTATTCATCTGTCTATACCAACATTCTGATTTGGGTAAAAGCAGGGTTTCTAAAATAAATGACATATTTCATGTTTCACACGAGGTGTGTGATAAATGTAAATGTGAAATGTGCCATATTTTGTCAATTGTGATTTTTCACCACAATCGGAATTTGTCCTCCGCTTTTTACCCATCTGTGCAGTTACAACACACACACACACACACACACACACACACACACTAGTGATTACTAGGGGGCTGTGGATCACACGTGCCCAGAGCGGTGGGCAGCCCTAGCCCGGCACCCAGGGAGCAGTTGGGGTTAGGTGCCTTGCTCAAGGGCACCTTAGTCATGGCCTCAGGTCTGGGAATCGAACCTACGACCCTCCAGTCACAAGACCAGTTCCCTACCACCAGGCCATGACTGCCCATGGTGATGGTACTCAGTGATGGTACTCAGGCCATGTGCAGTAGCTAGAGAGGATGTAAATACACATGGTTTCCTGAGGTATTTTTGTGGCTACGGGGAATTAATCTGTCCTGTTATGTTATACATTTCATGCCATTTGTACTTATCTAACAAATTAGCCAGACAATCGTTTTTGACGATTGTTTTGAATAAATATATTTTGTTCATGAAAATATATTACAATATTACAGCATCAAAGCAAGACATTTGTCACAAATTATTATAGTCAATAGTGTGGTCAATAAAATCACATTATTTTCAAGTCATTTTTTTATCTGAATTATTGATTCCTTACTTACAATATATTCTAGAAATCAGTTTCTGAATATCCAGCAGTTAACACTGACATTCAATTACTCACTTTATTTCTGTTCGGTTCTTGAGTTAATTTTATGCAATATATATATATATATATAGTGTGTGTGTGTGTGTGTGTGTGTGTGTGTGTGTGTGTGTGTGTGTGTGTGTGTGTGTGTGTGTGAGTGTGTTCATAGTATAATACAACATAAATTCACAAGTTCATAAATCCCCCTCCATACAGGTGGCTGCAAGGACCCAAGTCATGTAACAGCTCTCAAACAGACAAACGTTAGACCCGTTTCAATATCCAAGAGCCTAGAGGACATGGCAACCCTGTCGTTGCGTGAGTCATGGATAATCTCATCTTCTCTGCCATCTTTTCAAAATGATATCTTCAGTGCTTTATGCTGCAATTTACTCTCATTGTTTTCTCATTATTATTTTGCCCTTTGAAACCAACAAGACGTAGGACAGATGAATGATGCTCAGAATGACGTTACCCTGAGCATGGAGGACGGTAAACTCACTCATCTTTGTCCTTTCTAATATTTTGTACATTTTATTGTTTATAATAATTTTGGAACTATTTGTGAAGCCAGTGGAATACAAATGTAATGAAACATGCTACTTAGGTTCCACTCAGGCAATTTCTAAAGGTTTTGGATCTGAATCTCTTGAGGTCCCAGAGGAAGACTCACTTCACACTGTATTTATCTGATGAATCAGAAAAGCAAATTTAGCAAGTAGTGTATTTATAACCCTCAGGGCATTAATCAGTCTGAGAGTGTCAGCATCATAATCACTGGCACAAAAGGGACAACCTGTAGATCAGCACAGACACTCTTGAAAATGTAATAAACGCTCAGATGTCCTCCTCTGTTACACATTCCTACTGTTCCTGGATCAGTGTCTGCAGCCCCACGTGTCCCTGGGTCCTCAGTTTCAGGGCAGATGAAGATGCTGAGTGCCTCTGTACCTGATTTCACGCAGCAGCAGGTAAATAGGCCACCTGACCCACGACCCACCTGGACATGACATCAGGCCCACTGGACATGATATCAGGCCCACTGGACATAACATCAGGCCCACCTGGACATGACATCAGGCCCACTGGACATGACATCACGCCCACTGGACATGACATCAGGCCCACCTGGACATGACATCAGGCCCACTGGACATGACATCAGGCCCACTGGACATGACATCAGGCCCACTGGACATGACATCAGGCCCACCTGGACATAACATCAGGCCCAATGGACATAACATCAGGCCCACTTGAACATGACATCAGGCCCACCTGGACATGACATCAGGCCCACCTGGACATGACATCAGGCCCACTGGACATAACATCAGGCCCACCTGGACATGACATCAGGCCCATCTGGACATGACATCACACGATGCTGCATGCTTGTAATTAATACAGCTGAGCTTGCTTCTACTTTATAAGCTGAAAATGGATTATTCACAAAACATCTCTATTGCTCACTGATTATGCAGCTTTGAGATGAAAATACTTTTCTGTATCAATGTTTACTATAAATATTTAACCTCTTTTTCAGTTAAACATAGAATATGTGATATCATGTTGCCATTTTATTAATAAAAATGTTTAGTGAGGCCTTTGGCTGTACAGGTATACAGGTAAGTAGCTTTGTTTGTTATTCATCTTAAAGTCTGTGCATGTGCATGTGCTGTTATATTACCCAGAGTGCTAAGGTCCATGCTCTCTTACAGAGCATCGGAACGCAAGGTGGGCCTGCCTCAGTGGACACGCACTACTCCGACAGACTGAGGAAAGACAGCATGAACACTGACCATAGCTCCTCCTCCAGCCTTGCCACCATGTCTTCTGTATGTGCCACCAGGTTCTAACATCTGCAGCTACCTAACGTCACATCCACATTCACGCGCTGTAGCACATGTGAAGCAGCTTTCCTGACTCTCTGGGTTCTCTTGCTTTGCGAGTTTGTCACTCTCAGCTGCAGAGGGAATAACTCTGGGCTGCTTCTGTTGGCTGTGAAAGGTCAGTGGCAGTGTGACCAGCATTTCCAGATGGGACTTTGGCAACGTGGAGGTCAAAGGCACCATCCAGTTTGCCATGAACTACGTGGAGAAGCTGGGCGAGTTCCACATCTTCATAGTGCAGTGCAGAGACCTGGCCGTGGCAGAGCCGAAGAGGAACCGTTCAGACCCGTGAGCGTTTCAGTAGGGAATTCAATGCCAGGAACAGCATTGAAAAAAGTTATTTTAATTACTGATGGCTGATATTATCCATATAATACCAAGGCATAGAAAATGAGATGCTTTGGCCTTTACAGAACTTGAAAAGACTTAAAAGATTATTTGCAATTGAGATATTTTCTAAACAGTTTTCTATACAGTTGTGGAAGACTATCAGATATGTCTGACTCCACTGAGAACATTCACACACAATTAATTGAACTGCTGCTAATCCACTTTTTAAAAGCGAATTCCTATAAATCGCAGAGTGCAAAACATTTACTGCTTACACAAATGTTCTTTTTACATGCACTACTGCAATTCTCCAGGCCAATCTTGCATCTGGCACTGAGTATATGAGTATATCATACATGGTAAACCTACACGTGGGCTGCAGTGGTCATGTTTTAATAAAAATATTGGTTAGATTTGGGGAGCTTTTAGCATGTTAAACCATAGAGCTCTGTAATGTCATTAGTTCTAAGAGGAATGTTATTTTATTTGACACACCATTTTGCTCATGCGGTTGAATTGCACTAATTGTGTCTTTATCCCCGTGGTTCAGGTATGTTAAATGTTACCTCCTACCTGACAAAGCCACACTGGGGAAGAGGAAAACATCTGTGAAAAAGAAGACTCAGAATCCAACATACAATGAGATTTTACGGGTATGAGCTATGATTAACAATTGGTGCAGCATTTTATGTCACTGTCGATGTAATTAACATCAAATGACCTTCTTTCTAAGCAGTTTAAGATACCAGTGGACAGCCTTACAAAACACACTCTAAACGTCTCTGTGTGGCATAATGACACATTTGGAAGGAACTGTTTTCTTGGAGAGGTGAACAAAGATCTATCTGAGTGGGACTTTGACAACACACATATAATGGATTGTGTCCTTAAAGGAAGAGTAAGTATTTTTGCACAAACCCATCTCATGTAGTAACGGGGATTGCTCTACGTTTATAATCTTGGAAATAAAATTCCAAAAGCAAGAGGACTAAAAATACCAGAAAACTAGAGAACACTACCCAGGCGTGTGCAATATTTAAATAAAGAAAACAAATGAATTCAAGTTATGCATGTGTGCACTTTATGTTAATGTAACATTTCAGATTCCAGTCCAGTCCAGCCCAAAGTGCGTTAATGTGGAGATGAATGGAGAGATAAGAGTAGCTTTGCGTTTTATTCTGCCGACTTCAAGTAAGTATTCAACTTTTAAGGCCTATGTACACAAATGCACTGTGTTTTCACAGGGTGCTTTTGTGTGTGCTTTGTGTAGTTGTAGGTAAAAAGAGCCCCCAGACTGGCGAGGTGCAGATCTGGGTAAAGGAATGTAAGAGTCTGCCATCTAGAGGGGGCAACACATTTGTTAAATGGTATGTACATGTAAAAAATAGACAAACATCACATTTCTTGCAAGCCTTTCCCTGCTATGTGGATCTCTCAGGTTTTCTCTGGGTTTCTTAGCTTTAGACTTAGTTCCTCTTGTGAACTAAATGTATAAACTTGTATAAACTGTGCCAAATCTCCATATATATGGTCTTGTGTGGATTCATCTCTACGATAGTACTTTATATTCTGTAGTTTGTGTTTTTAGCACAGTCTTACCAGACACTGGTCGGAAAGGCCTACATAAGACGCCTGTTGTGAAGAAAACAGCAAACCCAGTATTTAACCACACAATGGTGTATGATGACTTCAAACCAGAAGACTTGAGGGAGGTCTGTGTGGAGCTCACAGTGTGGGACCGTGATCGCCTTAGTAACCACTTCATAGGTGGCACACGGCTTGGTCTCGGAACAGGTGAGAGACACCGTCTAAACTTACACATAAAGATTCACAGGGCGAGAAGAAACACCGTTTGAATGTAGTCTACTTTGGACTTCATTTTGGTCTTGTTTTTGTGCTGTTGTCCAGGTACAAGCTATGGTGCTGATGTGAACTGGATGGATTCTAGCCCAGCTGAAGCTGGACTGTGGAAGAGAATGACTGAATCACAGAATGAATGGGTGGAGGACGTGGTGCCACTGAGATTGCTGATTATGGCAGGAACTATGGCCAGAAAGTAATGGACCTACACATTGTTATTGTGTTTTTTATTAAACAAATGAAAAAAATGGAAGATGTACTATACACTAATAATGTACTTAATCTTTTATAATGGTGATACGGAGTATGCACTGGATGTGTAAAAAAGTCTGACAATACATTTATCGGTTGTATAAGAAAAATAAAGTATGTTGTGTGAATAACAGTATGTATCAACATGTTTTTTTACAACAGCCCCGATAGATTTACTGGCTATTTTCTGTGTTTATTATTTGTAAGTCGCTCTGGATAAGAGCGTCTGCTAAGTGCCGTAAATGTAATTATTGCAATAAACATGCTGAGGCTTCTCTTTGATGACGGTGTTAAAAAAGATATTCAAAGAATAAAATTGCAACGCATGTTCCTTACATGACGGAACTATAAAACTATTAAGATGGTTATAAACGTGTTTAAATCTGTGTAACGAAATATCAAGTCTCGCTCAGTGCACGAGATCCCGTATTTGACGCGTCACCCAAATCACGCGAGATCCCAGGTTGTCGCGCCATTTTAGGGCAGCGGTCGCCTCCCAGAACGTATCCGTTGCGAAGTTGGCGTTGATTCGGTTTTGCGAACGAAAACTTTTTCATCCCAAACACACGGTAGAATTTCTAAAGTTTTGTGAACTGTGACTTCGACGCCTGCCATTAAACCTTTACGGTAAGTATGACAATATTGGTTTTCTATTGTGTGTTTTACCTACGTTGTAAGTGTAATCGGGCTCTTTAAAAATGCTGTGTCATCCCGACTACAGAGAGCGGCCTATACAGGCGGGTTAACTAGGAAATACTCGGATTAATCAACCAGCTAACAAATTACATTTACCCACGACATTGTACTTCATACACGAGAAGATATAATCTACTACAACCTACTTTGTTTTCAACTGGATGTATAGTAGTAATTAAGTACGCTAGCCTTCCAGCTAACGCTTTCGTAGTTTACCTAGTGAAGCTAACGATAGCCACGTTAGCTGTGGTCGGCTGGCTATATAATAGTAGTGCGGGTGATAATACAGTATCGCATGTACATGATGTAACTTACGTTACTTCTTAAAATGTGGAAAGTGACCACATTACTGATTTGGTCAATTATATATTTCAGCTATGCGTACGTGTACATTTGTGACCTAGTTAACAGCCAAATTGCTCGACGTTGCTGTCTCCGAGACTAAAACGTGTGGGTCGGTAATGCCCACCTGACCAGGTCTACTAATGCCCAGCTCACTAGTTGGCAAATACAACACCTTACTGTTTTAATAACGATGGTACAGAAACAAAGTGCTCTGAAATAACTCTAATTACTCTTTTTTTCCTCCCCCAGGTCGTTTAAAGTATATTCAGCAACTGGCGGGAGCAAACCATTACCAGAAAAGCGAAATGATCACAAGAAAAAGAGGAAGAAACGGCAGTAACGGCGTGGGCGCCATGTGTTCAAGTCCTTCACAGGATTGTGACCAAGGCTTAAAACTTGGTTCTGAAAGCGAAATACACACACAAACATCACCAGAAAGCGATTCGAACGACTGGGGCCTAGAAGACCTTCTTAATTCAGACATCAACTGGACATTTGACAACGATTTGCTCACTCCTTTCGCAGACATCGGAATGCAAGATCTAAACACCGAAGATGAGACGGATCGGGCATCTAATGTCTCAATTTCCTACAACAGAGGCTCAAACGAGAGGCAGAAACTGCAAGACCTTTCTGGTCGCATCATCAATAAGAATGCAATGGCAGCCAGAATGAACCGGCTAAAGAAGAAACAGTATTTGAGTGGCTTAGAGCAGCATGTTGGTTCTCTGACGTCTGAAAACCGACTTCTCAAGCAGGAAAACAGCAGCCTGAACAAAAGAGTGGAGGAGCTGGAGAGTGAGACTAGGTACTTGAGGGCTGTGTTGGCCAATGAGAGCATGTTGGCTCAGCTGTTGTCCAGGTTGAGCGGTGTGAACGGCATGAAATTCTCCTCCTCGCTTTTCCAGGAGTCCAACGAGAATGACCATGATTATGCATTACCACGAAAGAAAATGAAGGTGGAGGACAGAGATGCAGCAGGTGGTGTCTGCCTGCATGTGGACAAAGACCACGTCTCTGTGGAATTCTGCACTAAGTGTGCAGAGAGTGCGAGCTCATCACACAAAATGTAGGGTCAAGTATCTTACCTTTTCAGCGTTTCCTGAGACTGAACTAAGTACATGATGTTCTGAGCATCGAGGGGACAGCACAAAATAGTCATATGTCAAGAATTATCTGATTGAATAAGGACTTGAATGGCATGTATATAGAATCTGCTTTCAATACAAGTTACTGCTAAACTTGTTGACAGTTTTCTTCTAGGTGCTTGGTCTGCCATGCGGGATGAGTGGGTCTCAGAAAACATCCATGACAACATGAATCCATGGTAAGGATCAAGATGTTGAAGACTCAGTGCTCACAAACGAGCCTCTCCAGAGATGCTCTCCAGTGTTTGCTGCCAGTTCAAGGCACATAATGAACTTGTAAATAAGCCTGTTTCTGTTATGAGGGGAAAGTTTATTTTTTTTTCTTTTAAGTCAACATTTTGGATTGTGATTTTTGACACTGGATTTAGTTATCTCCTTGTGGGTAAAACGATATTGAGGGCTAATTAGTACTTACTAAAATTGTTTTGGAATGATGTAAATAAGTGATGTTTCACAAAGGGCGTTATAGTAGTATATAATACTTGCAGTGTGATTGGAAGATTGAATCAGTAATAGTTTTTACATGATTTGTTGAAACGAAGCCCTTTGTGAAATGTCACTGTTTTCCTGGAGGATGTCTTTCATGTAGCCCCTTATTTTTCTTTATGCTAAAGTGGATGTGCTGTGGGGAAAGCTGAAGAATCGGGACCAGCAGCTTGCATCATGGCCTGGTAAAATTTAAAAGGTGGTACAAGGAGCAGTGTAAGTTGCAGCTTTTCCTGGTACTCCACCACACTGTAGTTTGTTAATACCTCCATCTGCTCTGCTGTAGGATGTTAATGCGTGTTGGAGCGTCTCTGCTATTTTGTACCAACACGACATTGAGCAGATTGTGCACCTCAGCCTTAGTTTCACAAAACAGAAGGAAATGGGTGTTTTATTTGGGGGAAGTGATTGTCATTTGTATTCTGTAAAGAAGTTCATTGTGTATGGAAAAAAAAAAACAAATGTGTATTTGAAACCCAAAGACTGTTTAGGAACATGGCTATCAATATCTGCAAATAAATCCTATTTTTGGCATCCACTCTTGGTTAATACATATTGCTTTGTTTCCTAGTGCTATACTATAACCATTCTCCTCTTCTCTTTTTAAACAGCAGTTTCTTCATTCTCTGCGAGTCTTACCCTTCCTCTTTTCTAAGTGGATACAGAGTGGTAATGAGTCCATCCTTCACCTTAAAGAGGAATTCCACTTGGTTTAGAAATTGAAGTGTTTTGCAAATTTGGATAGTCATGCTAAGGCAAGTAGAAGTTTAGAGTTGGTCCTTTCTAGCAACTGAATTCTATACTGTTTGTAGAGAGAGAAAGGGCCACAGAATATGCACCACGTGTTTTGTTTGTCAAGTTACCAAGCCACAAATTTTATCAGCGAAATGGTGGTAAGTTAATTTTTTAAGTAGTATTTGTACGTGAAGTTCTTGTAGATACAATTTTATTGTTCTTAATTGGAACTAGTTTTGACGGCTGCCTAAGGAGTTTAAGCAGCTTTAAATGCTCCATCTCCCACCCAGCTGCCACTGTGACTCTGAATTGGTGAATTGTTTGTTGCAATTCTTTTGTTGTCTTTTTACAATTGTTGGTAAAATTGAAGATTTTACAGAAATATTGGAAAAAGTGGAATTCCTTTTTAAGGGAATGCAAACCTCCATTTCCCACTCCTGCTCCACAAAGGGCTGGTGCCAAGTAGTACACACACAGTTGAGTACAGATGTTTACATCACAAAATGTGATTTTATTTTAAATGCACAATATTTAATGCAAGTCTGATTTCACAAGTGTCAATTATCAGTTCTGGTGGGAAAAAAGTAGTGATTAATCAGTTCAGAATTCTCCCCCTTTTATGAGACACCATCTTGCGTGACCATTCCCTATAAAACATCCTCCAACCTTAGTGTAGGTGTAGTCTGTTCTTTGTAGGATATTTGTGCCAATTCTAAAATGGTGCTGCACTCGTACTGCATATCTATTTTCTATACTCAAGTTGAGAGTGGAAAGGTCTGTTTTGGACCATTGTAATGTTGCAGGATCTGTCCATCCTATATTGGCCTGTGTTTACTCGTACTCTGTATGCAGCACTGGATCCTCACACAGATATACCCCAGCAGGTGATGAGGGGTCCCTTGCATTTTACTGTGGGAATCCTAGACGCTTTTTTCCCCTACACTTATCTGTGATTTCTGACCAAAAAGTTAAACTTTGTAGATGTGAGTAGACTTTGATTCGCTATACAGATGTGGAGTTTTATTCCATTTGCATATAGGGACTAGTTTAAGTTCCTCACTGTTGGTTTTGGTTTCCTGTAGCTGTCAAACAGCACCAGAATGTAGATTTAAAAACAGATTTAATTGATCTGGATTCCACTCTTATTGCTGCTACTAAGTAAAATGTAAAATTTTCTTTGTGTGTATAATGAAGTGTTTTTACTCTGGATAAGATTGGACGGAAGAGCTGAAGCTAAATGCAGTTAACTCAAAAATGGTAACAATAGTGTTAAATGGTAACATTGATGTAGGTCTGCACTCATTCCTCCACATTACATCTAGCTGTGTGCAAGTTGGTGGGATGCACTTGCAAATTCTGGCAACCACTGTAATGCAGAAGATCCACTCATTAGTGGAAGGTACAGATGGAGCCCCGAAGAGCCATATGATCATCATGAGGGCAGCTTTGGTCGTTCAGGTTTGGGATGGACATCTGAATTTACAAAAGGTCATTTAGATCCTTGATTTATTATTGGTACAAGTGTAATGAGATTATGCAGGATCACAGCTGTGCTTTGGAAATGGGATGAGTGTTTAAGATGCAGTTGGGGTGGTGAAGAGAGCGGACAAGGTGCTGTGTTTACATGGTTAATCAGAATTCGAAGTAACAGGTACAATATAATACATCATGTACTGAAATTATATTTAAAATTATGCTCTCTACCATATACAAAAATCCATGAAATGTGATGAGCAGTGAAAGACCATTTTAAGTTTACTTTTATTGGGGTGTTGTGTATTCTGCACATGTATATCTGTATTAGTCCTGAAGTTCTTCATTGGCTGATGCTGGCAACTGAAGCATCTTCAGATAGATGTTGTGGTGCTTGGAGCCTAAATAAGTACCAAACATAGCCTGCAGAATCAGTACGGGAAACATTTTCCGCACAATATGTTTGCTCAAGTGCATCCAGAACCGGAGTATGTTTCCCTTCTCTGGCATGGGAGTGCTGCTGTACCTGCAACACAATCAATCTCGTCATGTATCCGACAGATCAATCAACCTGGTAAATGTATGGTATACTGAGCACACTGATCTCACCTTGCTGCAAGACCGGCATTGACGGGTAATGCCAGCAGGACTGGGTATAAACCACCACCTACTACACCCACTAAGCTGCCCCTTATCAGGACACAGGTGGGGCAGTTAAGGTCTCCTATACAAATTAAAGCTTGGTTACAATTCACAGTTGGTACTGTTTGCTTATTTATCTTGAGTCTTAAATGCATCTTACCTGATAACAATGGTTTGCTAACCGTTGCATTGTATAAAGCCACAGTTGTCAAGAAAGGAAGGACGGCCATGGGGAGACTTGAAGAAAATCGGGCTTGAGTTACATTGAGTGCTCGTCGAAAAAGACTATTGGCGATCAATCCAGCAAACCCAGCATTGACACCCAAATAGATCGGGCCATATGCAAATAATTTCCTGTTAAAAAAATTAATAAAATTAAGTTTTAACTTGGATAATGACAAAAGAAATCACGTCTGTTATATGTCTTTTTCGGGCTTTATACCTGTCGATGTCTGGTAGATTTTCAAATGTCTTGTACATTTCCATCACAACGTCTCCGGGTCTTGGCTGGCCTTGACCGGTGTCCTTCGTCATTGTGTTTTCCCGTGATGCAGCTAGTTAGCCAAGAACGATCATTAAGAAGTGGTTTCTGGTCTGCTGTACAGAAACCCTGCTATGATCCGCTGCAGCGCTGGGTGAGAACCACAAACCCACAGTCATACGAGCACGCATAACTGTAACCTAGCTAATTCTGCCATACAGAAGCATTTTTCTCTATAAGCTGCATTTCAAAATGAGACATTTGTCATATAATGCATGTAGAGTTTCTGATTTGTCGAGTTATGACTTACCTCGTAGTTCCTGCAAATTACAATCATACATATATATATATACAGCTATTAGAACGATCCCTTTCTCAGTCCTTACTGACACGACTAGGGCGCCGCCATATCTTACCACATGTGACTGTGAACCTTTACCCGTACATTCGGGAACGAAACGACGCATCCAATTGGTGGATTGATACGCAAGCGCGTAAAGACTCCTCGTGCCATTGGCGGATCCATTCTGTCAATCCCGACCGCGGAGTAGTCCCGCCCTCCGGTTGCTAAGGCGAAGCTGGTGCTGTTGCTGCTGCACTCGCCGTAGTGAGTAGCTACAGAACCGCTTCACTGAGCGGCCCTGGAGCCAAAGAAAGACGACGGGACAAATGTAAAGTAAATTACTTTTATGTGACTGAACGTTTTAAGAAAATAGTCTGTTGTAACTATTTCGAATGACGCGAACTGTAGAGAAAATTAAAAGTAAATAGGGCCACGCGTTTTCATTATGCTAGCTAGCTTAAAGTTGCGGGTGTTGTCCGCCAGGCGGCGCTGCAGCCACCCGCTGTCTGCTGTGTGATATTAGCCTGACTAGCGGGATGGTTCCGTAATTCAACCCTTTAATGTTCTTTGCATTTCAGTCTGCATAAACTCTGCTCAGTGCCACAGAAAGCTGTGTTAAACTGTGCGAATCGATGTTTGCGCCTTGCAGTATAACGCTGTACATGAGCGGAATGAGCCAGAGTGCTGAGTCTGTCTGTCAGCCCGTGAGTCCGGTCCGCTCGCCCTGCAGCCCGTGAGTCCGGTCCGCTCGCCCCGCGTCCCGTGAGTCCGGTCCGCTTGCCCCGCAGCCCGTGAGTCCGGTCCGGTCCGCTCGTCTTTAACGCGCTGCCAGCACAGCTCCTCCTGTCAAATCCGCTCTTGGTACCTTAAACCCTAACACAGGTCTCGCAAAGGGCAAGTTTCTATAACTTGAAAATCTGAAAGTATACTGCATCAATACTAAACTTAATAAAAATTAACATTGAAATTCCCTTTATAAGTTTTCTTACTTGAGTGCGTAATAGTATCAGAAATGACAAAATGTCAAAAAAAAGTTGCGAGGACTCGCCAAGCTGTCAAAGTGAGATGGTTGCACTGCTTGTTATAGCAATTTAGAAGTGTGACCAGTGTGTTTAAAGAGCAGTGAAGGTCTGTGGTATAACTGAACCCATCCACGAGTTCACATCTGAGTATTAACCCAGTCCGGGGTACAGGTTTCCATCTGTCATTACATACATGTAGCTATACGCCACCAATGTTCGGCGAAGGTGAAGGCTTGAAGACACGGGACAGAGAGCCCAGCACCGGTACCACATTCACCGGAATATGAGATGGAACCCGCGATGTCTTCTGCAGCTCCACCGGGTTCGGATATGTGGTGGAAACAACACGGGATGTTTTCTTTAAAACGTTTTATTTTTACGGACTGAATGACTGTATGCAAACTGGATTATTAATTATGTATTTATTTTGCTCAAATCTGATTCGCCACAGTCATCGGCCGCTGATGTAGTATTAAATTGTCTTTTACGTGATGTTCCGACTGGTGTTATGACCACAACTGACTTGGCCTATTGGATTTCGAATCTGCAAGCTGGCACTCGAGATCTAAATGCCGTTTAACGCGCATGCACAGCTACAGCTACGAGTCTGGCCAATTTACTCACTGCTTTACATTTTACAACTCGCCCAAGACTTCCAAAGACATCAAACAAATGAAGTGGAAACGAGCTGGTCGCTTTACGAGTGGCAGTGGCACGCGGATTTAAAAAGCAAACATGCCTTTAAGAAAAGAAGGTGAGGAAAATCAGACCACATGAAAACGTTTAACTTTTGTCCCTTATTGTGGTTAGGCTATATGTGGCATGAATAACATTTGTGGCATATATATATATATATATATATATATATATATATATATATATATATATATATATATATATATATATATATATATATATATATATATATATATATATATATCACACACTGCATTCACTAATTTCAGTCATTGGGCCTCCTGTTGAGTCAGATCCTTACATCCATGCTGCACAGCTATAGAGCATACGAAGTAATGGTGGTAGGTGTAGATGTAGGTGTATAATAATTCTGGGTAATAAACTGCATGTCTCATATCAGGACATCATTTGTCAAGGAAAAACTAAGTTTCACCATTTTTTTTACACATCAGAAATTCTGAGTGCCTCTCAGGTTTGGAAAGAAGATAATTGAATTTCCACTGAAATAACTGAAGTGAAATCACCAGAGCTGTAGTCAGACTGCTACATGTGACCCAAAGTCATGGTGTCTGAACCCTAGCATGTCAGCTCCTATGTGCGGTGGTCTGCAGATGCTGCCCGGGCCTTGGGTCTTCTGGAGGACTACTGCTCCAACCTGAGGAATCACGAGGAGCAGCAGCTCAGAGTGGCCATTCAGAGAGTGGTGGGCATCTTCAGAAGTAGCCTCTTCCAAGCCCTCATTGGTGAGTCCTTACACATGTTCTGTATGGGAGCCCAAGCGCATGCGGAGACCACATGACTCATGCAGTCAGTGCCGACATGTTACAGCTGTTGTTTAGAGACTATTATGGGCAGTTTTCACCCAGTAGTGTTACAGCAACAGAGAATGCCTTCGTTTGGTCATACCGTGAGTTCTGGCCGAATCATCTGGCCCTCTGAAGGGCTGATGGTTCTCTGAAAGGATGATAGTTCTCTGAAGGTTCCTTGAAGGGCTTATGATTCTCTGAAGGGCTTATGGTTCTCTGAAGGGCTTATGGTTCTCTGAAAGGCTTATGGTTCTCTGAAGGGCTGATGGTTCTCTGAAGAGCTGATGGTTCTCTGAAGGGCTGATGGTTCTCTGAAGGGCTGATGGTTCTCTGAAGAGCTGATGGTTCTCTGAAGGGCTGATGGTTCTCTGAAGAGCTGATGGTTCTCTGAAGGGCTGATGGTTCTCTGAAGGGCTTATGGTTCTCTAAAAGGCTTATGGTTCTCTGAAGGGCTGATGGTTCTCTGAAGAGCTGATGGTTCTCTGAAGGGCTGATGGTTCTCTGAAGAGCTGATGGTTCTCTGAAGGGCTGATGGTTCTCTGAAGGGCTGATGGTTCTCTGAAGGCAGCCTGTCTGGTTAGTCCATTCTGAAGCAAATAGCCTCATTCTGCAGGTAGGAGCTTTTCTTCTGTGAGTTATTTTTAGCTCTGCTGATGTGGCAGGAGATGCGTCTCAGAGCCTCTGGCCCTGTGAGCGTGCTCCCCTTTAGCTCCTCAGCTCTCCAGCTCTCGCCCAGGAATCCTGAATCTCTATAGGGTCAAAACCAACAACACCTCAGAGGGTCATCTTTTGTTGTTCAGTCTTGTTATGTTTTCACTACTGTATGTGGATGTAGTTGAGGTCATCTGACACTTTCTACACATTTGTGGCAAGACAAAAAGATGCAGTTTTCAGTCTGTGTAAAAATGAGCAGGTTTTTAAGTTTTCAAATATATTTACATTTAATTATTATTTCTTATAGACTTACATAGACTTTGTAATCAAATATGACTCAGTCCCAGTACTTATCCTTATGTCTGGCCTCATTATTGTGTGTGTGGTTATGTGTGTGGAAGTGTATATGTGTGTATGCGTGTGTGGTACTTACTGTTAGAGACTCTAACCCTAACCCTTGATATGTTAGAGACTCTAAACACAGACCCTTGATATATTTGAGACTCTAACCCTAGACTCTTGTCATGTGACAGATCTTGTTGTTGTGGCTGGGGTCTGGCTCCTGTGCTCTGAGAGGACTGAGGCATTATTAACCCTAGAATGACCTCTGTGTGTTTGCTCAGGTAGGTCCTGTCTGCCTTTGTTCAGCCTACCTCGCTAGCCCAGTGTTAACCTGCAGACTGTGGGATTTTTCCAGCATACACATTGCCAAAGGCCTTTTAAAAAGAGATGGTATTAAAGGAAAATTTAATTTCTCATGTGTTAAAATGCAAAATGTAATAGTCGTAATGCACCGTGATGCTGTTTGCTGGATAGTGCTTGATAGTGCCTTCAGGAATTTTGTGATGGGAGATTCTGTTTCTGCTATTTCACTTGGCACATGTACTGTTATGGTTCATAACATCACAGCAGATGTGCTATTGATATGTGGGCCCAACCACATACTGCACTGCACACTGAAGCACTGACTAATGTGTCGACCCTCGTCTGAATATTTGATGTTTGTTACAGAGCTGTTTGTGTCTTATTCAGCTTCTAAAGTGTGACTCATTACACGCAGTGGTTCCATGACTTCTGGAGCACTGCATCCTGGGAAGTGTGTTAAGATCTGCTTGACCACCACTCCTCGCTCCTCACTGTTACAGGTCCATTAAACAGTGGTGGGTCAGTAAAGCTTCCTGAAATAGCAGTAATCATCTTACGAGGCATTAGAGGGAGTAACATCTGCTCAGAGTACACTGATGAAGCCCTGGGACAGTTAGAGTGGAGCTGCCTCTCTCTCCACACACACACACACACACACACACACACACACACTCTCTCTTTCTCTCTCTCTCTCTGCTCTCTCTCTGCTCTTGGGAGTTCATGTGCATTCAGCACGGAAGATGTTACTCAGTGCTATACATATATACTTACAATTTTTTTCAAGCTGTTCATTCAGTAAGAAACTGCACTTTATCCCATCTTGAAATCTCCAGTTCCTTTTCCAGGATTATTTTAGAGAACGCTGTATCCCAACATCTCAATTCCTTCTTTCTTTATGAATGACATGTGAAGCAGGTTCCTTCAGTTTGGTCTCTTAAGGCATCATAATATGGGATTACTGGCTAAAATGCGACCTTGCCTTGGATTGGGGTTGTGTGTCTCCTTTGGTACTGCCAGGCTTCAGGACAGCGTTTGATACCTCAGCAGAGTTGGGCAATCAACTTCAAACCCTCCCCTCAAACCCTGTCCCCAAACCTTCACAACAAACCCTGTACTCAAATCCTGCCCCCAATTCCTGCCCACAAACCCTCCCCTCAAACCCTTTACCCAAACCTTGTCCCAATCCCTGACCACAAACCCTCCCCTCAAACCCTGCACACAAAACCCTGTATTCAAAACCCTACTCTCAAACCCTGCCCCAATCCCTGTCCCCAAACCCTGTCCTCAAACCCTCCCCTCAAACACTGTACCCAAACCCCGTCCCCAAATCCTCCCCTCAAACCCTGTACCCAAACCTTATCCCAATCCCTGACCACAAACCCTCCCCACAAACCCTGTACGCAAAACCCTGTATTCAAAACCCTACTCTCAAACCCTGCCCCAATCCCTGCCCTCAAACCCTGTCCCCAAACCCGGCTCCAAACCCTGTCCTCAAACCCTCCCTCAAACACTGTACCCACACCATGTCCCAATCCTTCCCCTCAAACCCTGTCCCCCAAAACCCTATATCCAAAACCCTCCCCTCAAACCCTGTACCCAAACCCTCCCCTCAAACCCTGTACCCAAACCCTGTACCTAAACCCTCCCCTCAAACCCTGCCCCCAATCCTTGCCCCCAAATCCTCCCCACAAACCCTGTCCCCAAATCCTCCCCTCAAACCCTGCCCCCAACCCCTGCTCCCAAATCCTCCCCACAAACCCTGCCCTCAAACCCTGTACCCAAATCCTCCCCTCAAACCCTGCCCCCAATCCCTGCTCCCAAATCCTCCCCACAAACCCTGCCCTCAAACCCTGTACCCAAATCCTCCCCCAAACCCTCCCATCAAATCCTGTCCCCCATACCCTCCAAAATGGAGCATGGATATTATTTAAAGACAGTCCTTTGGTGTGTAATTACAGTGTGTTTAATCAAAATGGAGCATGGATCTTATTTAAAGACACTCCTTTTGTGTTTATTTTCAGTGTGTTTAATCATAGTGGAGCAAGACTCATATTTAAACACAGTCGTTTGGTGTTTTAGACCTTATTGTTTTAGGATTAGGGTTAGGGATTCAGGGTTAGGGTTATTGTTCACTTAACAAGAAGCGACTTGAACATTCAGAGTGTTCACAGACACAACGTTTACAGTGTTTACTGATGCCTCATTCATAGACATAACATTCACATTGTTTACAGACAGCATTCACAGACATAACAGTCATAGTGTTTACAGATGGCATTCACAAACATAATGGTCACAATGTTAGTGTTTACAATACTCACAGGCATTGCAGTACTTACAGGTGTTCTTATACACATGGTAAGGTGTCTACTACCCATCTCTACACCAAGTGTATTTGAAAGGGGAAGTTCTGTTGAATGGGTCATAATGTGAAGAGGCCTACAGTTTATTTGCAAATGCCATTTGAAGTTGTCGAGTGTATCTAGCCTGGTGTGCACAGAGACCTGTAGAGACCACCTGTAGAGAAATGTAGTTGTATGCCGATATTGCAGCTTCGAGCTAGACACAAAATTATGAGATTCTAAGAACAGCCGCCGTTGATACACGCGCTTCATCACACTGGATGTGAGATGAACCGGTGACTGAAGTCGAATTGCACAACGTCAACTTTAATTTAAGTTTGTTTCTATTGCATTTACATTACTATGTGGGGTGATCCATAAAGAGATCAGAGCCCTGCTGTCCACACTGGTGTCCTTTTGAAGACTCATTTGCTACGTATCCGTTTTTGTGCTCATTCATGCGGATCATTGCGATACACAGCCGCGAGGACCTAATAGGCAGGCCAGCCTCAGTCTGCCAATTTGCTCCACAGAGATTTTTAATGGCCGCCATTTGTCACTGTCGGAGGAACTAGGTTGGACGCTGCCCTCTTTAATCGTGCGGGCACGGCTCTCTGCTCACGTTTCACAGAGAGACCGCTCCCGCGAGGAGGGCTCTTATTCCCTGCCGCTAAACTGTAATTAAATTAGTCCTCTCTTGGGACAGCTGTCACTGCCAGTAGCTGTGAGGGTGAGAGAGAGAGAGAGAGGGTGAGTGAGAGAGAGAGAGAGAGAGAATGGGAGGGAGAGGAGAATGTGAGAAAAACGAGAGAGAAATCTAGATTTTCACCTGGAGTGGAAATCTAGATTCTACTCTAGAGAATGTGGAGTTACAGAACGTGGGAAGAGCTGGCTATCGTCCGTGTGAGGATCTTGTGATACACGGTGACATATGGCCAGATGACGCTGCCATCACTAAGGCCATATTGCCTCGTCTGTGTGTGGGCGTGTAATCGTCGTGGGGTCAGAGAGTGAGCAAATGTTCCTCTCAGTGAGTGTGAATGAACAGTGTTCGTGTGTGTCTGAGACGGTGTATATCTGTGTGTGTTTTCCCAGTCTGCAGGTGAGGTGGGATTAGATGCTGTCTTCTGTGCGGTCACAACTCTTTTCTGTCCTGTCAGGCTCCCCTGTGAGGTAGTTTAGTCTCACGTTTGACACACGTTAGCCGGTGCGTTCTCACGTCCCTCCATGCTGGACTCCACACCCAGAACTGCAGTAGCGCCACAGGGCCTGTGCTGACCTCGCTGCATTTCGTGAGTGGGGCGGTCTCGGGTCGAGAAGACCTGCCTGTGTTTGTGCACAGATTAGTGCTCTGTCCGCTAGTGATCTAGACTGCCTAACACAGTTACACTAGTGCTGTTTTGCCATTTCTGTGTGTCTGGATGTGTTGATATTGTGATGCGGGGAGAGAATCTGGGTTTCTGACCCATGCTGTGTAACACTGTTTCTCCATTAAAGGACAAATGCTGACGAATCGTGAATTCGATTTTCCCTTACAAAGCTCAGGCTTCCGGATCTCCACACACACAAAACGCTGATCTTTCACTGGGCCTACCATGAATAAAAACGGTTTTCGTCTACTTTGTGACTTTCAAAAAGGAAAAGGTTGCCATCTTGTGGTATTTAAAGAAAGTGCCTTTGTAATTTTCATCATTTATATTTGCTTTGAGTGTTCTGTAGTACTGGAGATGGAAAACACACTAAAAAGACCACCAATGAATTTAGGTGCTCAGAATAGATGAAATTAGGTGCTCAGAAGATGAAAATGTGCTCACGGTGTTCCTGAATTTCAGCAGGTAACAGGAAGCAGAAGAACAAATGAAATATGAGCAGCAGTGCTGGTGCAGGCAATGGGCCTCCAGCATGTGTGCATGTTTCCAAATGTGTGTACAAGTTTACAAATGTGTACATGTTTACAGACCCGTGGACATGTTTACAGATGTGTGTACATGTTTACAGACCTTTGTTCATTGCAGCGCACAGTTTTTAGGATTTTGCGTTTTTAGTGAGAAATGGTCATGTGGTTGAAATCTGACAAACATGAGATTTCACTCACACTTAACTGAGCTGATTGATTTAACTTCATGAATAGTGTCTGAAAACATCAAGCACTTCAGCAAAGCCCGTGTTGTGTTAGGTTGGCGTTGGCAGATAGTGTGAGTGTTTGTTTGGTATTGCATTAGTTTACATTGCAGCTTTTCTGGCATAAAGTCGCTGCAGTGTCATTGGTACGCCAGCAGAGGGCACTCTGGTGTTCTGTCATAGAGGGACTGAGGAAACTTTTCTTTTTTTGCCCCCCTTTTCACATGTTCATATCTCAGTTGTTTTCAGCCCAAGAGTGTAGACACCTAAATGAGTGCCCACTCTCATGACCTGAAACCGGCTGTTTCTGTAGCCTGTTCAACCTATCAGTTTACACTGGTTAATGAATGACACTTAAAACACCGCCACCATGTGTTTCTGTGCTTGTTGAGTGATTCCTTGTGTCGTCTATGCTGAATCATTATAACGACGGCAAGGGTCCCGTGTGCATCCCTGCCTCCAAGGTTTAAAAGAATTCACTGCAGAGGTTCAGTATCCGCTAGTCTCCATGGTAACACGGGTGTTGAGCTGACAGGGGACCAGTGTGATAGCAAGTAAAAGCTCCAACATCCAGTTTGAACAAAATAAATGAATGCATAGCTGCAGTTAACGCTAACCCCTAACCCCTAACCATAACACTCAGAATGGGAAGCTTCAAAACAAGACAGAACTACAGAAGATATCCCCTAACCCTATCCCCTAACCCCTAACCCTATCCCCTAACCCCTAAGTGTAACCCTCAGCTCTGGGAAGAGAACAGCTACCATTTTGCTCTGCTACACTGGTGAACGCCGCGGCCCGTCTCTGAGAGCACTGCTCTTCTTGTTTTGAAGCTCCCCATTCTGAGGGCAGTACAGTCTAGGGTTAGGGGTTAGAGGTTAGAGGTTAGGGTTACTCCAGGACACTCTCTCCAGGACACTTCAGTGATGGTTGGGATTAGGGTGCTCATTTCAGGACACATCCTGTTACTGTCAAGGATAGAGATTGTGTATATTTCTGAATGTGTTAGATGTGTGATTGTGAGTGTGTGCATGTAGGTGAGTGTGTGTGTGCTTGTGTGCGCACTGCTGCAGTAAACTGTCTAGAAGAAGATCTGATATTAGTGGACAAGCTCACTCAACCCACCCATTACATCAGAGAAGAGTGCTGAAGTTCTGCAGAGGGGGGCGGGGTGTGTGTGTGTGTGTGTGTGTGTGGGGGGGGGGGGGGGTTACGGGGGGGGGGGGGGGGGGGGATCTGAGTAGGAGAAAGTATGATCACACTTGCACTGATGCGTTGATTTGAATGTAAATCTCTCCTGCACCACATTGCAGTTGCCTTGGAAACACGGCTGGTAAAATGTTATCAGTGTCTTGTGTTTTTTCTTTCACTGGGTACTCTGATGGATGGGGATGAATGGGGGGGACGGATGGAGGGATGGATGAGGGGATGAATGGGGTGATGAATGGGGGATCGATGAGAGGATGGTGAGGATGAATGAGGGATGAATGAGGGGACGCTCTGACCTGATGACCTCAGCCTGATGACACTCTGACCTGATAACCTCAGCCTGATGACCTCTGACCTGATGAAACTCTAACCCGATGACCTCTGACCTGATGATGCTCCGACCTGATGACCTCAGCCTAATGGCGCTCTGATCTGACGACCTTAGCCAGCTGCACGGTCAAAGGAGGATGGATTCTGTTTAATAAAAATGATTTCTGATCATATTATGTAGTTTAACACATTGTTATTATTATTATTTTCTCATGACATTAAATACTTTCAAGTTTTGAGAATGACATTTTGACATGATTTTCTTTGCTTTCACACATGAACAGAACAGACGAAGCCAGTTTCCCCTTAGATTGTGTTCAGATTGAACATATCTGATTTTTAGAATATCCACTTTGTATCCAGATTGATTCTGATAGTCTGAACAGCAAATCTTTGGAGCTTTGGAGGTGGTTTGAAATGTGATTGTCTTTTATGCATATGTATGTCAGGCTGTAATGCTCTGGCTGCTGAAACTGAATTTCAGAGTGTCTTTTGTGTCATCTGTCACTCTCAACATAACACCTGAAAACATGCAGGCGCCACGGATGGGAACAGTCTCTTCTGTCACTGGGAGAACCAGCATCTTCTGATCTGTGTCTTTGACAGGGTGATTGTTTGGAGGGCGAGATGATTCACCTCCATCTTTCCTGCATCCGTGTGCAAAATCCGTGTCACCAACATAGCTATATAGTTACTGACGCCTACGCTGTTACCACAGCAACCCATGCAGATAGGTTGTTGATGTCTGGACACACAGATCCATCAGATCATCGTCGTCTCAAAAGGTCTGATTTGAGAAACACACGTGGTTGGTGTACAGGCGTAGCAGAGCCTTGCTGCAGCTGAAATCCTCAACACATGCCATGTGTGTTTGTCCGATGGAGGCATCAGACGTCAGAGCTGTGTTTGGTCGTGGATGTCCTAAAACACATCACACGTTCTGAGATTTTAGCTCTCAATCAAAGAAATCTTTCATTGTTTGCCAATTCTTTTTGAACTCTGAAATGCTTTGGTCATTATAACGGCAAAGAGTCTGGTGGTCATTAGCTGGAATATGTAGAACGGCTCATCTTGAGGCAGTTGAGCTCTCAAGCAAGAAGATTCAAAAACATCATCAATCTGCGGCCTTAATGTTCCTCATCAGGACTGTGTGAAGCTGCTGCTTGATGCATTGTTGGACAGATCTGCTCTGAGGGAAAAACTCCACGTTTGATTCCTGTGCCTGATTCTGCTTCCTCCAGCTGATGCTTTTGAGTCACTAGAGTGTGCTCAGAACTAGATGTAGCAGTCCAGCACGTACACACACACACACACACACACACACACACACACACACACACACACACACACACACACACATCCTCTCACAGCAGGGGTACAGCCACTGCTCATGAGAGCAGTCCAAACCCATTATGCACACTACTGAGCTGAGCACAATGCAGTAGGGATATGGAACACAAACCCCGCCCTTAATCCCACCCCCTCTTAACCCCGCCCCCCTCTTAACCCCACCCCTCCCCTCTGGAAGACGTCTAATGCTGCATGTTTGCCACTGACTCGACCTCTTCACATCTAACAGAGTCATGAAGAGGTCGCCGCACCTGTTGTGACAACGCTGGGTCCGCTAGCCCATTCTGCCCTGTTATGTTCCACTTGTGTGTGCAACCCTGATTGGTGTGCAGCCTTGATTGGTGGGCAGCGCTGATTGGTGTGCAGCCCTGATTGGTGTGCAGCCCTGATTGATGTGCAGCCCTGATTGATGTGCAGCCCTGATTGGTGGGCAGCCCTGATTGATGTGCAGCCCTGATTGGTGGGCAGCCCTGATTGGTGGGCAGCTCTTTGGTGTAAGCTGGTGTGCATACTTTCTGCTGACAGCTTTTCATTCTGGAAAAGTGCACTCTTCTCTCTCAAGTTGTTCAGTGCACTCTTCACGCTGTATCCTGGCAGCCCACCACTGATGGGAGTGTAATCCTCTCACCGTGCCCACATCTGGGTCGCCGACCCCGGCTGACCCCGGCTCTGTCGGCTTCGTTAGCGCTGAGGGATTAGCTGGCGCTGTTGGACAGCAGTTACACTCTTCCACTCAAAATGGAGACTCTAGATGTTTGGTTAAGTTGAAATAGGTGCTGCTAAATGCATCAGAAATGTCCTGGTCCAATACAGATTTGTCTGTTTTTGTTTGTATTTGTTAGTTCTTTTATATTTGTTCACGGAGCGCATGATGGACTGCTCAGTGGGGTCCTGGTTATGATTGTTCTGGTAATCTGAGCAAAGCAGCCTGGTGTGCCTGTCCAGGTTGTGCGGCTGCCTCCTGCTGATTTCATGCAGATTAACATGAATTGTCCCCGTTGTCTGTAACACGCGGCTGCGTCTGCGTCTGCTACGGCCGGCGGCGGCGGGTACGGCCCCAGACGTGTGTCTCTGGCTGCCGTGGCAGTGGCTTCGGTTCTCTGGGCCGGTTGTAGTGTAGACTCACAGTGACGGAGACGGGGCTGGTGTGAGGACTGGCCGGGATTTACGGGCTCCACATGACCTGGTGTGCACACATGCATGAAAGCAACTCGCAGTGTAAGCTCTCAGGCTGGTGGGTGGAGGGAGAGGGGTTGTTATGGATTGGGTCGTTAATGTTTGGTACGCACGGGTGTGTGTCTGTGTGTGGGGGGGGGGGGTAGTTTATTGTCATGTTTTGTGAGAGAGATGAATGAAGATAGTTTAGCTTTCTAACCAGATGAAGTGCCTCACCAGATGGAGCATCTGAACTAGCTAAACATGAGTGTGTGTGTGTGTGTAGGGAGGGGTTGTCTATGTGGGGTGTAAGGTCATTGTCTGAATTATATGGAACAGGAGGCCTCTGTGAGGATTAAGCAGGCTGCTCTCATGCTGCTGGATCAGGCATCTGACACACACACACACACACACACACACACACACACACACACACACATGCAGCATTGCACTGCTTCATTGAGCACAGTCCACTCAACTTGTCCATGGAGACCAGAGGAGTTTTACTGCACCGTAAGTTCAGTAGAAATTATTTCTACCCTTTTAACTTTCTCTGAGATGGATGATTGTTACGTCCTGCTGGGACTCTGTTTGGGCTTCCTCCCAGTGGCTGGATTTGTGCTTTTTCTGTGTCGCCCACGTTACTCTGTCAGTGGGGATTTGCATAAATTGCGTTTTAGTAGTCACACTTTGTATTTGTCTCTTCTGGTAGGTGTGTGTTCATTCTTCGTAAAGTTTTTACAGTCTTATTCATTTAATACAAAGTTTCGTATCGAGTTTTCTTGGGTGGTGATTGTTGGTTACTTTTACTCTGTGCCGTTGATATGGGCAACGCTCCCTGCAGTGGGGGTCTGAGCAGCCGTCCGGTTGTGGATGGATGTCATTACGCTGTATTTTAATGCAAATGAATGCTCTGTGTCTCCGGCGGGCAGCTCTGGCTCTGATGCGTACGCTGCAGAGATGCCAGCAGCTGCCTCATTCAGCTCCACCTCTGAGGAGCTTCGAGGTGCAAAGAACAAATCCTCTTACTCCTGCAGCAGCAGGTGCCAATCTGCCCAGATTCATGATGGTGTCGTTCTGTTTTACACTCGGTCTCGTCTCATGGAGGCTGTGACCTGTTTCTGCACTCAGTAAACTCCACGAAAGCTTGTTTGATACCTGCAAAGGGGGCCGCTGTGGTTTTTTTTTTTTTTTTTTGGGGGGGGGGGGGGGGGTGTCCCAGGGTGGCGGGGGGGGGGGTGTCCCAGGGTGGCAGGAGGGCTCTGCAAAGCTCAATTCTTCTGGTTATACTTCTGGTGCTTCTACTTCTGGTGATGGCACACAGGTTCACGCCTGGCGTTAATCCCCCTAAACCTCTCCTGAGCCAACCGACATAACCACTGGCCATAATGCCCTGCACACATATGGTTACTGGATCTCATGGTGTTGTTATGCAGTGGTGTACCTCAGCTGTGGTATATTATATCCAGTGGTGTACCTCAGCTGTGGTATATTATATCCAGTGGTGTACCTCAGCTGTGGTATATTATATCCAGTGGTGTACCTCAGCTGTGGTACATTATATCCAGTGGTGTACCTCAGCTGTGGTACATTATATAAAATGGTGTACCTCAACTGTGGTACATTATATCCAGTGGTGTACCTCAACTGTGGTAGTCATGGGGCAGTCATGGCCTGGTGGTAGGGAACTGGTCTTGTGACCAGAGGGTTGTGGGTTCGATTCCGAACTGAGCGGAGCAGTTCACATTTTACAACACCATTTAATAAAAAATTCTCCAGTTATGTGATTCTATATTACTTATTTATTATGTTAAAATAAGGATTTCAAGTCTTTTCAAGTCTTAAAGCTCAAGTCCGATTCCAAGTCCGATTCCAAATCAGTAAAGGTAAAGTCTAAGTCAAGTCGCAAGTCTTCAGTGATGTTGTCGAGTCAAGTCACAAGTCATCAGTTTAGTGACTCGAGTCCACACATCTGGAAATTATCATATAGTTAAACCCGCCCACTAAGATGGAAGATATGATTGGTCAATTTTACTGTCATTTGAAACTGGTATTGCGCCAGGCCCTCTGTAAACGAACAGCGGGCATCACAGTCCTGATGGGGGGAGACACAGGCTCACAGGCTTCCACTTAACCCCTCACCTTCAAACACAGATTGAATAGACACGGGTGAATAATTTATTTGCTTATATTTTTGTAATTGTTTAGATGTCGATTGTCAAACTGTAAGTAGATAAAAAAAATTGGATAAATTATATATAATTATGTTTTAAGAATATTTTAGGCCCTCTGAGAGGGCGTACAGGGCCCTGACGGTTCCCCACTGGTGTACCTCAACTGTGATACATTATATCCACTGGTGTACCCCAACTGTGGTACATTTAATTATACCCACAGGTGTACCTCAACTGTGGTACATTATATGCAGTGATGTACCTCAACTGTGGTTTTTGCAGCAGGGCCTTCTAGATGGTCCGCACCCTCACCTGCTGAACTGCGGTCCTTGTGGTGGCACTGGGGTGAGGTGGGTCATGGTGGGACAGAGTGTGATGGGATTGTAAACAGAGCATTTGTATTTAAATCCACATCAATTCCAACCATGTAAAAAGGCATCCGCCTTGTTTTGCTTGCTTTCTGCTGTTACTAGTTTGCTGCATTAATTGTGCTTATAGTCTAGTGATCAGTCACCTTGGCCTTGTTTTTTATGGTCATGCAGCTATTTTATTGCAGATTTAAGGTGACAATGTCACGGTCACAGCTCCGGACCCTTCCCTGTGGGCATGCCGCTATGTCGTCTGCGTGTCGTTATGTCCATATTTGTAGTTCCGTGGGTGTGGGTTGTTTGTGAGCGTGTTCGTAGTCGCACCTGTGCCTTGTCTCGAGATCACGAGGGTCTGTGTTCATCACCTATTTAATGTGCGTTCGCGCAGTGTCTTGTGCTCGTCTTTGTCTAAAGTTTCGTGTCTGCGCGAGTGTTGTTTGTAGCTGCTCGCGCTCCACCCGGAGCTTACACGTGTTTGTTTAAATAAAAGTTCTATGTTCACCGTTAACGTCGTGGTGCCTGCCTCCTACACCCGCCGTCACAGAAAGACGAGCCGACGAGATGCCAGGACACAAGAAAGGGAAGAAGGAGGCCAAGCGCCGCCATACATCTTCCCCTGCGTCCGCCCCGGCGCGTGCCCGGGTGAAGACAGCGGACGTGTTCGACGAGGCTGCGTGGAGAGAGGGCTACCGCGCCTTGAAGAGGGAGTCGATCCCCCTGGCATACCCCGAGGAGGAATCAGATGCGCCGTTCGTGATGAGCGTTGGTGCCTTCACTATGGCCCCTCCCGAATACGAGTTCGGGAGCGACGGGTCCGGAGAGGAGGAGAGCCCCCCCTCCTCCGTTTAATCGGAGGAGAGCGATGGCGAGACCAGCTGCGTCCCCTCTGTTCCCGCAGCTCTCCGGACGTCCGAGGAAGAAAGGGTCAGCCCCCCGTCGTCGTTGTTCTCAGAGTCAAAGGTAGATTATGGGGAAGGTGATGAGGAAACCAGCTCTGTCCCCTCCTGCCACACGTCCTCCGCCGAGCGCCACGGTGTGGAGGAGGACGTCAGCCCTCCCCCTTCCATCTTCTCGGCTCCCACCGAATATTACGGGGAGGGAGAGGACGTCAGTCCGCCTCCGTCCGTTTGTTCGACCCCCTCCGGGGCTTACAGCGGGAGCGACACAGAGGAAAGCGCCTCGGTCGTCTCGGAGGACACCGTGAAGAAGGAGAAGGGGTGTCTGCGAGGCGAGGAGGGCTCTCGTGCCCCGTCAGTGGGGAGCAGAATGAGTTGGTCACACTACCCGGCCTCAGAGGAGTCCATGTCCCTGGGTCGGAGTGAGGCGGAGGAGGAGCCAATGGACACCACGAGGGGAAAAAGCGTCGGTGATCCCGGGAACGCATCCTGTGCGCCTGTGCAATCCTGTGCGCCTTTGGAGACGTCACGGAGACCCGCCGGCGCGCGGCGCCAAGTCTCGGCTCCAGCGGCGTCCAAGAGGGAGTGCGAGGCTCCTCAGGGGAAACACCCGGGCGCGAGGTCCAAGGGTGCACCGAGAGGTGCAACGCGCGCCGGAGGCGCCACAACGAGGGCTGAAGGGACTCCGCCGCCTGTACCGCCTGCTCCGCCCGTTCCGCCTGCCTTCCCTGGAGGGATAGCGCCACCGCTAGCGCTCTGGCAGGCAGCCCAACCACTGTCATGGCTGCCTGTTCCTATGTGTTTGTCTATCCCCGTGTCTCTCCCTAATCTCCTTTTCCCTCTTGTGCCTTTCGTGTTTAATGTTCCCGTGTGCGTGTTTGTGCTTGTACCCGTGTTTAATGTTTACTCCCCTGTCTTCCCAGGGAGAGTGTACTAGAGCTGTTCGCGGCGGTTCCCACCATCGGGGGAGACGGCTCTCGGAGGCTCGGGGAACCGACGGCTCTGGACCTGCCCGTCGGTGTAGGTTCGGGGCTTTCCAGCTGCGCAGGACGATCCGGGAGTAGCGAGCCCCTGGTGGAGGGTTCTGTCACGGTCACAGCTCCGGACCCTTCCCTGTGGGCATGCCGCTATGTCGTCTGCGTGTCGTTATGTCCATATTTGTAGTTCCGTGGGTGTGGGTTGTTTGTGAGCGTGTTCGTAGTCGCACCTGTGCCTTGTCTCGAGATCACGAGGGTCTGTGTTAATCACCTTTTTAATGTGCGTTCGCGCAATGTCTTGTGCTCGTCTTTGTCTAAAGTTTCGTGTCTGCACGAGTGTTGTTTGTGGCTGCTCGCGCTCCACCCGGAGCTTACACGTGTTTGTTTACATAAAAGTTCTATGTTCACCGTTAACGTCGTGGTGCCTGCCTCCTACACCCGCCGTTACAGACAAGTTTGTTGGTTTTAAAAATAAAAAATAAACCACATCACTATATCTATAAAAAATAGTACAAACAACATGTAAAGATACCACTTAAAGCCAAAAGAGATTTTTTTTACATTCAGAATTCCTTTGCAGGGCCTATCAATAAGGAGCAATTTTACATCAAACGGTAATCACAAAGCAGACAACAAAAGATACAATGGCAAAACATCGCCAGCATGTGAAGTCACGGAGTTCTGTTGTCAGTGTAGTGCTGCACCTGATATTAACACACGTCCAGTACGATGAGGTCAGTGGCCAGCACAAAGTTTGAACAGGGTACCGTGTGTCTGCGACGACTGTAATGCAGACTTAACGCATTCTGGATTCGCGGGACATTTCAGCCAAACGATGTAAGAAAGTGACCAGTCGTGATCAGACTGAGACATGTTCACAGTGCCAGGTGGAAGCAACACGAGGCTCATCCCTGCACATTGGTGAGTGTGTCGAATTGGACTTTTACTCTGCTGTACCGTCCATATGTCCTGTCCAGTCTGAAGGGAACATGGCAGCAGGGAAGTGAACTCCCTCTCATGGGGAAAGACTCAGACTTTAGAGGATCAACTTGATATATGTTGACTGGATAAAGTGCACCTAGAGATATAATATAATAATAATAATAATAATAATAATAATAATAATCATAATCATAATATAATAATATATCTGAGTTAATATGCATAGTTTTTCTCAAAGCAGCTAGGCACTCCTGTGGTGATCCTCATAAGGCAGATTGAGCCTTATTACAACTGCAGAGCTCACACTGACCTGGACACACTACTCATGATTCCAGCCTCACCAGTAACGTGCACCTGGTACAGACTTGATGATGATGATAATGATGATGATGATGATGTCTGGACATCAGCTTCTACTTAAGGGGAGGTGAGGAAGAGTTTGGGATTCATCTGACACTTCTGAGTTTGAGGAGTGTCTGTATCCTCACTATACACTGGTGAAGGCCACAGGGAACTGGTGAAGGCCAGAGGCCACAAAATGTTTCCATTTCATAAAAAACTCCTGTCCTTTTTATTTTAATTTGTCAAAAATAAAATTTTATTAAAAACACTGAAGAAATCTCTTGAATAACTGACTACGTTCCACCGTTATCCAGACAAGCCGTCACCATCACTCAGCAGCAGACGTATGTAATGTCCCTCAGACATTACGGATGTCTGAGCAGTCGGTGGCTTGCTGTTGTCTTGGAAACGGACGTTGTGGTTGATTCAGCAGTCAGGTGTTGTTGTGGCCTGGACAAGGTTGGCTGGGTTTCCCTGGCAACTTCAGTGTGTTCCACCCCTAAGCAACGACAGGTCTGCTGTCTCCAGACCCTCCGCAGTGGTCATTGAGGCACTGGGGCTGGAGCGCTGAGTGCTGACCTGTATTCTGACTGCTGCCCGGCTGGAGGGAACACGCTTGGCCATTTTTAACGCTTCGGATGGAAGTGCTCAAACTCCTGTGCTGCTCTGCGGTGGTGAAAGCCTCCATTCTCTGCTTCTGTGCCTCTGCGTCTCTCGGGGGTGGAGAAGATTTGGGTTTTTTCCTTTCAGCACACAACCGGCTCAATCTAACAAATTGACTGCGTTTAATCCTATGTGTTGCCAGTCAGGGGATTATTTGGGGATTTTAATCTGAAAGTCCAATTATAGCATTGTGCAGCATGAAAACTGCAGCAAATACTAACAGTATCTCTCTCTCTCTCTCTTTCTCTCTCTCTCTCTCTCTCATCCACCCATCTTTCTCTCTCTCTCCACCCATCTCTCTCTCTTTTCCTCTCTTCCTGTTGTTTTCCTCAGACATCCAGGAGTTTTACGAGATGACCCTGCTGAACACTCAGAGCTGTGATTCGAAGCTGGAGGAGGTGACGCACGTGTCTGAGCTGTGGGAGGGGCCTGTGACGCCCCAGCCCGCCCCCACGGGCACTGACCTCCACCCACCCTGTGGTCAGCCCAAGGTGAGAGCAATACACGCACACACGCACACACACACACGCCTACAGAATGAGTGCGGAATGAATAAAAGGACCTCCATGTTGAACTTCCCCAGCTGAGATGACTTTTGACCAGTGGTCATTCAGCACTGCTGCATGGGTGCTGTGGTGGCAGCATCTCTGCTGCACTGAGGAGAGATGGGGGGGGGGGAGTTGTGTAAGAGCTTTTATTCTCTTACATGTGTTTGTTTCCTCTGCTTGTGGCAGGCCAGTACAGAGGAGGGCTGCTATTCTGTCCAATTTTGCCAGTTGGGAGTTTTGTCTGCCAATGAAACAGATGGAGCAGAAACAGACTGTCAGAGTAGCTCCTCTCCCTTGCAGCCCACCCCTCCTCCACCCACCTCTGCTCTACCCACCCCTCCTTCACCCACCCCTCCTCCACCCACCTCTGCTCTACCCACCCCTCCTTCGCCCACTTCTGCTCTACCCACCCCTGCTCCTCCCACACCTCCACCCACCCCTCCTCCACCCACCTCTGCTCCTCCCACCTCTGGCCACCACCACTTCTCCTTTTATTTCCCACCACTGACTACTCATAAAGCCAGATCTTTGACTGTGGTCAACTAATGCTAAATCCTGTTTCAAGGTAACGTTATCCAGTAAGCTTTTCTCGACGTGCAGTGCACAGGCACATGTGTTTGTGTGTGTTTGTATGTGTGTGTGTGTGTGTGTGTGTGTGTGTGTGTGTGTGTGTTTCTGTGTGTGTGTGTGTGTGTGTGTGTGTGCATGTGTCCTCTGCAGTGATGTATGTTCAGCTGGCAGGCAACATTCTAATTAATGTAAACAGAAGCAGCAGTGACTTGTTGAGGAATACAAATACAAATACAAATACAAATATCTCCATCTGTAATCCTGACTCTGTCTAAAGAGCACAGAGAGTATTCACACACACACACACACACACACACACACACACACACACACACACAGAGTATTCACATACACACACGTGCACACACACACACACACACACACAGAGTCTGCACACACGTGCACACACACACACACATACACACACACACACACACACACACACACACACACACACACACACACACACACACACAGAGTATTCACATACACACACACACACACACACACACACACACACACACACACACACACACACACACACACACACACACACACACACACATTGTGTTCTCAAACACAGTGTTCTCACACACAATGTATTTTCACACACAGTCTATTCTCACACAACACTGCTGGCACACCTAGTCCTGATTCCCAGGGTTCTTTTCTGTGGACACCCAGACACACACACACACACACACACACACACACACACACACACACACACATATTGACACACACATATTCACACACATAACAGTTACTCTCATGATTACCGGGACGTTGAGGCACTGGTTCTGTTTTGGCGGGAATCAGAGTACGAAGGTCTTTGACTGTCTGAACTCATGGTGCTCATATAACGCCAGACCCACTGGAGGTCATGTGTATCTCCGCTTCAACCAGTTTGTCCTCATTGTCTTTAAAAAATAAATACTTATATAAATACTTATAATTATCTAGAGATTTCTAAGTAACTTAAGTAAGACTTACTTAATTTGGTTTCTTTAATTATTATGATATTTCTGTTAATTAATGAAGTCAGTTTTACCACAGTGTTTATAGAGAGGGTTGTCCAGACACAGCTTGCACATGGATGTTAAACAAAACTTCCAAGCTTTTTAGACATCAACCAGTACTGATGCTGTAAAACAGCTAAACATTGGCATTGTCCGTTGAATGGTTTGTGTTATTTTACTTCCACTAGGGGGGGCTAGCTCTGTGTGGGCATACATTTCAGACACCCTTCTGCTCAGTCAGTGGGCAATCCGCTGTGCTTCCTAAAGCCCACAGTATGCCAGTGTTAGAGTTACAAATTCCCCAGTAATCCAGCATTGTAGTTATAAAATCCCAATAAAAATAAAGATGCTCAGTAATTAGTTTAAGAGAATAGCTGGTCACAGTCTTTATTGAAGAGGATAGCTGGTCCCAGTCTTGCAGGTGTACTGTGGCCTACAGTTACTCCAGAGGCTTCTGGGAATTACATGTTTATGCACTTTAAGGGTGATTATATATCCAGTTCACCTGTTTTGCATAGTGACTTTGAAGTTTAACATGGTTACAGAGAGTTTGGCACCATTAAATTCAAATGAGAAACTTATCTTTATAAAAAGAAAGATTACCTCATTCTTATATAACTTGGCGTCTAAGATAAGCATGTTTCAAGTAACATCTGGTGCCTAGTGTAGTAATAATATACCTCACAGGCCCACCGAGGACAGTTAGGGTTAGGGTTAGTTAGAGTTAGGGTTAGTTAGAGTTAGGGTTAGACTTAGAGTTAGGGTTAGTTAGAGTTAGGGTTAGTTAGAGTTAGGGTTAGACTTAGAGTTAGGGTTAGGGTTAGAGTTGGGGTTAGACTTAGAGTTAGGGTTAGGGTTAGAGTTAGAGTTAGGGTTAATATTCATGGTTAGCAGGCCTCACGTCCCTCTTCTGTCCTGGCCCAACGAGCGGTGGAAATAGGCGACCTGAAGCAGCTGCTCCTGTTGTGTGTGTCAGGATGTGCGTCCATCAGTACATGTACAACATGTAGCTGTATAAAACATCTGTGTCCCATATGTACACTTGTGTGTAAATAACACCCCCCCTCCACACACACACACTCACAGAGACACTCTCACACACACATTTAAATATTTGCATGATTTGAATGATCTTCACATCGCCACTAGAGGTAATGCTGGAATCAAATATTTAATGTAGTTCAAGCATTATATGGAAGTCTTTGGTATGTGCGTGTGTGTCTGTGTGTCTGTGTGTGTGTGTGTGTGTGTGTGTGTGTGTGTAGGTGCTGGAGAAAGGAAACGGAGAGGTTAGTGTGGAGGAATCAGCAGCCGACCCCAACAGTACTGCAGAGGTGAGCATGGTGACCCAGCTAATCATGGAGCTACATCATTCACAATACACATGTGTACACAGTCTCTCTCTCTCTCTCTCTCTCTCTAGTGCTGTGTCTTATCTCTTATTACACACACACACACACACACACACACAGGCAACGGTGCTAACGTTGTGGGTGAGGATTACTGCATTACTTAGAGATGTAATGTATGCATGCCACGTATGCAGTGATTGTGAAGACGTGGAATGCATCACACCTCCCTGTGGAGAGCAGAAAGCAGCAGATTGTCAGTGTTTATGGAGGGAAAGACTTTACACACACACACACACACACACACACACACACACACACACACACACACACACACACACACACACACACACACACACAGACAGACACAGACACACACACACACTTATACCAGATGCTGCTCACCTTATCATT
>NC_135220.1:22757853-22767853 GCF_052324685.1 Brachyhypopomus gauderio | reverse complement strand
CTTCACAGAGGGGTTGTAAGACATGAGCTTGACCTCGGACAGTCAGAGGGCATCTGTACTGGATGGAGGGTTGAAATCAGCAGTCAGCATCTACTAAAATGGAACAGGTAGAGGGAAACCTGAGTGAGTTTCAGGTGTCATTTAATAATCTCAGAGAAACTGCAGAGCCCTGAGTTCAGGGTACACTTCACTGTACACCTCCATTACACTGATAAAGGAGCACTTCACACGACTGGAGGTAGAGAAACCTCCAGGAGACGCTCCTCAAACAACAAACAGACAAAGAGCTGAAGCAAAAGAGGGACACCTACAGAAAGAGATGGATGACCTGAAAGAGCAGGTGAGACTTAGAGAGACAGGTAGAAGGACAGAAATCAGAATTAACACACGGTATTGAAATAACAAAACAAGGCAAAAAGTATTTATGATTGAAAATGAGTAAAAGTTTAATCTCAACACCTCAAAATGTATTTCTCGGTGCAATATATATCTCTCCTATAGGATCTACTTATTTCATTGAAGAAGCCTTCTCAAATATAGAAAATGAAACTAACCATTTCCAAACACAAGGCCATGTTATTATCTGTGGGCACCCAAACGCCAGAACAGAAGAGCAACCAGACCTCATCAGCACTCAACAGGAAATACATCTCCCTCCCCCAGATTAAACCGACACGGCTGTAAAAACGGACAGGGACTCCTTTGGTCAGTTCACCTACTGCTGTATGATAGACTATGCTTCAACAGATCTGGACCTGACCTTCCTGAGAGCCTTCACAGTCAAGCCATTAACACCACTATCTGAACACTGTCATATTACATTATACCTGTCATAAATTTCCAAATTCCCGGGCCAAATGCACCTCCTCGCTGTCATACATCTATCCCCAAAGTACATTAATGTTCTGAGCAAAAATCTGTTTGGCTTTGTACCAAATTATTGAACATCTGATCACATCTTCACTCTCTGCACACTAATTTGATAAATATGTAAACCCAAATAAAAGCCTAATAAAAGTCTTTGCTTGTTTTGTACTTTCCTTTGGACCAAAGGATTATTTTATAAACTTATTGAAAATGGTGTTAGGAGGGAATGTATAACATCATCAAATCAGTGTATTCTCACAGTAGATGTGCAGTGAACACTGGAACACTAGAAACTGAATTCTTTCCACAGTTACGAGCAGTGAGACAAGGTTGCAGTCTGTTGAATATATTACATTAATGAACTGGCCCCAATTTATGTAATATATACATTAATGAACTGGCCCCACTCTGTGCAATATATACATTAATGAACTGGCCCCAATCTATGTAATATATACATTAATGAACTGGTCCCACTCTGGATAATAATTCTACAACACTGAACAAACTAAAACAAACACTTACCTAGGCATAACAATTCTACAGGAAGCTCGGATGTGAAGGAACTCTTAAGAAAAAACAAGAGCCCTATTTGCTATTAATAAACCCATCAAATTTGAAATACTAATTACAATTTGGGATGAATTATTCAAATCAGTAAATGAACCAATTGAATTATATAGTATTGAGATGTGGGGACCCCTGCCAAAATACAGTTTCACAAATCTGGATAAACATCCAATTGAAGCCATATAGACTTCTGTAAAAACATCCTACATGTACAGAGAAAGACCCAATAATGACTGTGTCACGGTACAGCCCCTGACTCCTCCCTCGGCCGTGTTTGTGCGTTTACAGGTGTTTACATCTGTCTGTATCTACATATGTTTACGTCCGTCTGTGTCTACGTGTGTCTGACATCCGTCTGTCACCTGTCACTTGTCTTGTTAACATTACGTGTTGCACTTGTGTCTTGTTTATGTTTATGTATTTAACTGTGCGTGTTGGTGTTAGTCCTTGTCAGCCGTTATCTGACTACGTCCCTGTGATTGTTCTGTGTTTGTCTATTAGCGCTAAACGCACCTGTTAAAATGAAACATTTAAAGTCTGCTCCCGCTTCAACAACCGGCCTCTTCCCGCTCCTTACAGCCTGCAGTATTGAATTAGGACAATATCCACTTTTATTAAATATTAAAAACCTACCTGGCAACAATCAAAGAGAAGAGGAAGATTGATAATGTACAGACTCACTGAGCAGAGTCTGGCCATTGAAACTGGCCGGCACAGACAGAGGTGGTTACACAGAGAGGACAGACTGTGTTCCCACTTTGAGCTCTCAGTGGTGGAGACAGAGCTGGTTACACAGAGAGGCCAGACTGTGTTCCCACTGTGAGCTCTCAGTGGTGGAGACAGAGGTGGTTACACAGAGAGGCCAGACTGTGTTCCCACTGTGAGCTCTCAGTGGTGGAGACAGAGGTGGTTACACAGAGAGGCCAGACTGTGTTCCCACTGTGAGCTCTCAGTGGTGGAGACAGAGCTGGTTTCACAGAGAGGCCAGACTGTGTTCCCACTGTGAGCTCTCAGTGGTGGAGACAGAGGTGGTTACACAGAGAGGCCAGACTGTGTTCCCACTTTGAGCTCTCAGTGGTGGAGACAGAGGTGGTTACACAGAGAGGCCAGACTGTGTTCCCACTGTGAGCTCTCAGTGGTGGAGACAGAGCTGGTTACACAGAGAGGCCAGACTGTGTTCCCACTTTGAGCTCTCAGTGGTGGAGACAGAGCTGGTTACACAGAGAGGCCAGACTGTGTTCCCACTGTGAGCTCTCAGTGGTGGAGACAGAGGTGGTTACACAGAGAGGCCAGACTGTGTTCCCACTGTGAGCTCTCAGTGGTGGAGACAGAGGTAGTTACACAGAGATGCCAGACTGTGTTCCCACTTTGAGCTCTCAGTGGTAGAGACAGAGCCGGTTAGACAGAGAGGCCAGACTGTGTTCCCACTGTGAGATCTCAGTGGTGGAGACAGAGCTGCATTTTCTTATTGAATAAACTAAATATGACCCAATTAAAAAGGAATTCTATAGGAAGGTAATGAGCATCTCCCCTGAGTTCCAGTGCTGCAGTGACACAGAGAAACTGCTGTTCATATTAGGATAGAACAGCGAACTGATCACACATGCGGAGGGACAACCAGTGAGGATAATAGGACAGCTGATTATTGATTATTACATATTTAGAAATCATCTTGGCTCTTTTTGCTATTCTTTTATTGATTAGTAATAACTCTATAAATAAAGTAATTTAGTGTGCTCTATTCCAACTTATAATACTGTAGAGAGAGAGAGATACAAAGAATGAGAGAGAGAGAGAGAGAGAGAGAAGGAAGACGGGAGGGGAAAGAGAATGTAAATGAGCCCACCTCAGTATGATTCATGCCTGAAGCCTTAGAGAGCTGCAAAAACCTGTGTGTGTGTGTGTGTGTGTGTGTGTGTGTGTGTGTGTGTGTGTGTGTGTGTGTGTGTGTGATCATGCCTGCATGTTTGTGTGTGTGCATGTGTGTATGAGGGAGGTAAATGCAAACATGAGCTCGCAGTGCACAGCCATTCCATGGGCTTTATCACAAATGCCTGCTTTGACGTGTGTGTGTGTGTGTGTGTGCGGCACTGAGGATTCTCTGCTTGACTTTGTTTCGTCACTCAGGTAATTTAAGGGCCATCTGAGCTTTCTCGCTCATCACATTGGCCAAGATCCCTAAAATAAATCTTTTTCTTCTCAGCATCTTCAAGGTCAAGGACTGCCTGTTCAGACAGTCACTAAAACCTGTTTCAGCCACACAGCAGGCTGTGTAGGAGATCCACTCCCATTCATTGATTTCTCCGCAGAGCTGAAAAGGTTTAGTGCAACCTCAGAGCACAAGAGAGGGAAGAATCTTGACATGCACACACACACACTGAGCACAGCGTCGAGGTTCCTGCATGGCTATGTGGTGAGAGTTGTGAAAGACAGACAGACAGGCAGACAGACAGACGGGCAGACAGACAGATGGGCAGACACGGTCATTTGAGCGCAGAGCAGCATGTGCAGTTGCCTGTTCTGGACTCTTTCTCACCCTCACTCCCTCTGTCATTCTCTCTCTCACACTCTCACTCCCTCTGTCACTATTTCAAACTCACTCCCTGTCATTCTCTCACTCTCACTTCCTCCATCATTCTCTCTCTCTCACCTTCATTCCCTCTGTCATTCTCTCACTGTCACTCCATCTGTCGCTCTCACCCTCACTCCCTCTGTCACTCTCTCTCACTCTCCCTCTTCACTCTCACCCTCACTCCCTCTGTCGCTCTCTCTCACTCTCCCTCTTCACTCTCACCCTCACTCCCTCTGTCACTCTCTCTCACTCTCCCTCTTCACTCTCACCCTCACTCCCTCTGTCGCTCTCTCTCACTCTCCCTCTTCACTCTCACCCTCACTCCCTCTGTCACTCTCTCTCACTCTCCCTCTTCACTCTCACCCTCACTCCCTCTGTCACTCTCTCTCACTCTCCCTCTTCACTCTCACCCTCACTCCCTCTGTCATTCTCTCTCACTCTCCCTCTTCACTCTCACCCTCACTCCCTCTGTCACTCTCTCTCACTCTCCCTCTTCACTCTCACCCTCACTCCCTCTGTCGCTCTCTCTCACTCTCCCTCTTCACTCTCACCCTTACTCCCTCGGTTATGCTCACTCCCTCTCACTATTTCACCCTCACTCCCTCTGTCATTCTCTCACTCTCACTTCCTCCATCATTCTCTCTCTCTCTCACTCTCACTTTCTCTGTCACTCTCACTCTCACTTTCTCTCTCTCTCTCACCCTCACTCCTTGTATTGCTTTCACTCTCTCCCCTCACTCTCCCTCTCTCTCCCTGTCTCTTGCGCTCTCTTTCCCGCTCTCTTTCTCCCACTCTCTTTCTCCCACTCTCCCTCATTCTCTCCATATCTCCCTCTCCCTCTCCTGCTCTCTCCTTCTCTCTCTCCCTCTCCCCCGCTCTCTCTCCTTCTCCCTCTCTCTCCCCCTCTCTCTTCATATCTCCCTCTCCCTCTTTCCTGTTCTCTCTCTCTCCTGCTCTCTCTCTCTCTCTCCCTCTCTCTCCCTCTCTCCTGCGTGTGCTGTGTCGTGCGCTTGTGGTCAGGTGGAGGTTCCGTTCTCCTGCCAGCATGATGCGTGCAGCCGCTGCTGCTCCCCGTGGCGGTGAGGAGGAGTCCAGGCTCTCGTGTTTACACTAGCTCTGCCTGTGCCTTAGCCTCTCCTCCTCCTCTCTCCTCCTCCTCTCTCCTCCTCTCTCCTCTCCTCTCTTCTCCTCTCTGACTGAGTTTATGGCGATGAATGGGAGTCTCAGCTGAGCTGTTTGGCTCGTGATGGATTGCCTGTGTATTGTCACAACTAAGGTAAGGAACAGCGCGTGAGGAAGCCGGCACAGTGTGTGTGTGTGTGTGTGTGTGTGTGTGTGTGTGTGTGTGTGTGTGTGTGTGTGAGAGCGAGAGCGAGGGCGGAAGGGTGGGAGTAGGGAAGGGGCTTTTTGATGTAACAGGGTGTGTGTGTATATTTCAGAGTAGCTGACTGCAGAATGTGGCTATAGAAATAAAAAAAATTGTGTGTGTGTGTGTGTGTGTTTGTGTTTGTGTTTAATATCATGTGAATACCACTTAAGAGGGTCTAATTATTAAGTCTTCTTCTTTCCTAAGCAACTGTGTGTGTGTATACCTGTTGTGTGTGTTGTTGCAGTGTGGAGAAAAGAGAACTCTGGTTGTTGCTTGTCCTCTGGTAACCTAAGACAGGAGGAACTTGTGGAAAATCTTGGGGGGGGGGGGGGGGGGGGATGTGTCTGTTAATGATGAGTTAAGTAGCACTCAGCTAAGACTGATAGTCTCCCGGTAAATGCTAGGCTTGGATAATAATGCAGATTTTGACAGTTATCGTCTCCAGAATTATAGCAGTGCTCGGTCTGGTATGTGCACATTCAGTTGAGCAGTACCCCATGTGACTGTTATACAGCCTTTCTTCATGTCTGTCACGTGACTCTCCTTCTAGCTGCTATGCTGCATCTCAGTGGGAGAGCGACTGAGAATTAGTCAATCTGAATACTGGAGAAAAGGCTACAGCACCAGTTCTACATCATTTGCACTGCTCATCCATCCTGCAACACAGTTCACAGCCCAGCTCGTACATGGATGCCCCCTACTGAGCTGAACTTTTCCTGCCCTCCTGCGTGTACACGTAGGTCCTCTGACACTGGTCTAGTGTCTGTCCCTAAATCCTGCGTGTGGGGGTCAGATCTTTCTGTGTCATGGCCCCTAAACTCTGGAGTCCACTATGGCTGTCTGTCTCTGCTCTTCACGTTCCTCCTGTAAACAGTTGCTTATTTCCCAACACAGTTTCACAACATTCCTGTGTTTTGCTTTGGTTTGTGTTTGAATGTCCTATGTCATATGTTTCATGAATGGATCATGTAAAGTGATCTTGAGTATGAGTTTAACTATGTAATTAAACTTAATATCATAATAATAATAATTATTATTTATAGTTATCCATTAGTTGCTAAATTAAATCACAAAACCTTTTGAAGATATGCTGCTATAATTATCCACTTTTCAGCGGTTCAGAGTTGAGAGTTCTCTTTGAAGGTAAATCTGTTGCAAAACTTGAGAGTGTGAAGGACATGGTTTTAGAACTTGTAAAACAAAATCTGTACTCGTATTTTAAATTTGCAACATCTGTACAAATTAAAAATACAAGTACAGATGTTGTTTTACAAGTTCTCAAATCATGTCCTTCACACGCTCAAGTTTTACAACAGATTTACCTTCATAATTCTCCGTGCTTTCTGTGTGGTTTGACCATAATTCGATGCAGTTGCCACGTTGACACCCTCTTCCGGACAGGCCCCTCCCCCTCCCCCTCTCCCAGAGACCAGGTCACATGTACCATGCTGTCTTTGATTCATTTGCATGTATCCCAGCATTCTTTGCCAGACTTTTCAATTGGAAAGCTATTTGTAGTTAATTTGTTGATCATTTTGTGTTTATGTGGGCAAAAATTAAATGCATTCTCTTCTGCATGCATTTTTAACTAAACTTACACGCACCGGCCACTGCATTAGGTACACCTGTCCAACTGCCCATTAATGCAAATGTCGAATCAGCCAATCACATGGCAGCAACTCAATGCATTTAGGCATGTAGACATGGCCAAGACAATCTGCTGCAGTTCAAACCGAGCAACAGAATGGGGAAAAAAGTTGATTTAAGGTGATTTGAATGTGGCATGGTTGTTGGTGCCAGATGGGCTGGTCTTTTTTTATTTTTATTTTTAATGGCCCACCTCCACCCGACAAATCTGCAGCAACTGTGTGATGCTATCCTATCAATCTGGACCAGACTCTCTGAGGAATGTTTCCAGTACCTTTTTAAATCTATGCCACGAAGGAGTAAGGCAGTTCTGAAGGCAAAAGGGGGTCCAACCTGGTACTAGCAAGGTGTACATAATAAAGTGGCCAGTGAGTGTAGATTAGACTCTTTGTGCCCTTGGAGTGGTTTAAATAAAGTGAGGGGTTTAAATAAAGGGAGTGTGAGTGTGGTGGAGGAGAGTGTGTGGTGGAGAGGAGTATGTAGTGGTGGGGAGTATGTGATGGGGAGTGTGGTGGACTCAGTGTCGGGGGCATCTGGGATGTCTCATGGGTGGGGGAGAAGACTGCTGTCTCATGGGTATACAATACAATATATATATGTATATAAAATACAAAAGTAACCTGTGCCATGATAACATTTTAAACAGTAAATGTTTTACCATTACAAGGAATGGTGTGAGAAATTTTGTCTTACTTAAAATCTTACTCTTTGTTGTTTTAACCACCTATTCCAGTAATACATACTAGCCTTGTCTTCGGCATAAAGCAGTAGCTGAGGATGCTGGGTAATAAAACACCCAACAGGTGCGATCTTGGTCCTCCCTCTAGACTCACGAGTAAGTGAGCAACCAGGTGCAATGAAACCACTTCACGTAATGATGCTGTCTACTATAAAAACAGCCTTTTAGTTGCTGTCTTTATATAGCCAAGAGTCTGTGAAGGGCTGCATTCACAGGCATTCTTTTAGATTCTGTCCAGAATTGAAGCACAGAAAAACAAGTACACACATACACACATAGGCATCTGGGTTTACTACTGCATGCAGTGAACCAAAGTGTAAGTGTGAATTCTGGGTGAGGTTAGAGCTGATTGAGAGATGCTGGTTTTTATCATTAGTCGTTAGTCTTTTTTATGAGTGCTGGCTTCCCACCTGTCTTCAGAGTCTCTCTGTTCCTCTGTCTCTCTGTCCCTCTGTGTTCATCTGTCTCTCTGTCCCTCCGTGCTCCTCTGTCTCTCTGTTCTCTGTCTCTGTTCCTCTGTCTCTCTGTTCCTCTGTGAATGCTCATTCATTGAGTTTAAATTGGTGGTGTCCAATTCACTGGTCCTAGAGAAGTCAGGTGTATGCTTTACACAACCATACAGAAGAGAAGGGATTTAGCACACACACACACAGGGTTCAGTCAGGAGCCAGAATATAAGAAGGTAAACCATAGAGTTCAACTGAGAGGGAGCTTGAGGGGAAAGAGGGCTGTATCCTACACACTGGCAGTGCAGCGGGAGTAACAGTGAGAGGGGAGTAACAGTGAGAGAGGAGTAACAGTGAGAGGGGAGTAACAGTGAGAGGGGAGTAACAGTGAGAGGGGAGTAACAGTGAGAGAGGAGTAACAGTGAGAAAGGAATACCACTGACAGAGGAGTAGTGGTGAGAAAGGTGACCCACTCCATGATGAGGAAGATGAACACCAGCCGCCCACTGGAGGAGGAGGATGAGGATGTTTCTGTAGAGAGATGGGGAGGCTGAAGAGACAGGAAAGGATGGAGGCTTTTTGAATGATGCTGCTAGACTACAGACTAGAATCCATCTCCCTCTCTCCCCTCCTGTCTCTCTGCCTCCATCTCCCTCTCTCCCCTCCTGTCTCTCTGCCTCCATCTCCCTCTCTCCCCTCCTGTCTCTCTGCCTCCATCTCCCTCTCTCCCCTCCTGTCTCTCTCCCACCCACTCCCTCTCTCCCCTCCTGTCTCTCTGCCTCCATCTCCCTCTCTCCCCTCCTGTCTCTCTGCCTCCATCTCCCTCTCTCCCCTCCTGTCTCTCTGCCTCCATCTCCCTCTCTCCCCTCCTGTCTCTCTGCCTCCATCTCCCTCTCTCCCCTCCTGACTCTCTGCCTCCATCTCCCTCTCTCCCCTCCTGTCTCTCTCCCACCCACTCCCTCTCTCCCCTCCTGTCTCTCTGCCTCCATCTCCCTCTCTCCCCTCCTGTCTCTCTGCCTCCATCTCCCTCTCTCCCCTCCTGTCTCTCTCCCACCCACTCCCTCTCTCCCCTCCTGTCTCTCTGCCTCCATCTCCCTCTCTCCCCTCCTGTCTCTCTGCCTCCATCTCCCTCTCTCCCCTCCTGTCTCTCTGCCTCCATCTCCCTCTCTCCCCTCCTGTCTCTCTGCCTCCATCTCCCTCTCTCCCCTCCTGACTCTCTGCCTCCATCTCCCTCTCTCCCCTCCTGTCTCTCTCCCACCCACTCCCTCTCTCCCCTCCTGTCTCTCTGCCTCCATCTCCCTCTCTCCCCTCCTGTCTCTCTGCCTCCATCTCCCTCTCTTCCCTCCTGTCTCTCTGCCTCCATCTCCCTCTCTCCCCTCCTGTCTCTCTCCCACCCACTCCCTCTCTCCCCTCCTGTCTCTCTGCCTCCATCTCCCTCTCTTCCCTCCTGTCTCTCTGCCTCCATCTCCCTCTCTCCCCTCCTGACTCTCTGCCTCCATCTCCCTCTCTCCCCTCCTGTCTCTCTGCCTCCATCTCCCTCTCTCCCCTCCTGTCTCTCTGCCTCCATCTCCCTCTCTCCCCTCCTGTCTCTCTCCCACCCACTCCCTCTCTTCCCTCCTGTCTCTCCCTCCCACTCCCTCTCTCCCTCCATCTCTCAATTTCCATATTTGTCTATGTATAAACTACATGATATAGTTGAAACTACATGAAGTTTAAAAGCCACATCCATCCAGCAACACTAACTCACTGCATGGCTGTTTCTGATGCAGAAATGCAGTGGTTCTCATGGA
>NC_135220.1:22735353-22752853 GCF_052324685.1 Brachyhypopomus gauderio | reverse complement strand
GTCTTTGTGAGGGTGGTGCAGGGTCTGTGTAAGTGGGTGGTGCAGGTCAGTTCAGGGAAATCCACCACTGCTGACCATGTCAGCCATTACCACACTGGTATTTGCTCAGCTTCCTCTGTTGAAGCAAACAGGTGTGTTAACAAACAAAACCGTCTCCACGTCCTTGGCGCTCTGCTTCCGTCCCCTCCAGTCCAAACAGGACATTTGTCTATCTGTCGTGGTCCTGTGAATCTAATATTCTGGAATATGCCTTTAAAAAAGAGCATTAATGCAATGAGAGTCTGCTGCTCAGGATTAGGTACTACCATGTAGCTTACCTTCCAGGACTGTGCGCGTGCCTCATCTTGGCAGTAGAGTAAGATTAGCAAACCTTACTGTACTCAGGAATCAAACATGCATGTGAAAGGGGCGGCACATGCAGCCGCTAGCTAGAAGGCACTTTGTTGTCTTGTTGGAATAGATATGTTGAGTGCTGAATTCATGTCGCTAACTTCATTCAACATCTGTTTGTGAGCCTAGCCTATCAAAATATTATGACTAATTAGTTACATGTATGTTAGTTACATGTAAGCCTAGTAAATATATCCCCTCAGGCATAATCCTTACAGGCATTTAGAGGCTAGCCATGACACAGCCAAGGGAATCTTATAGGCATGAGCAGCCATTGGTAGTATGGTGGAGTGAATCCCCATGTGCTTTAGAAAGGAGTAATGGTATAGCTGCGGGAAGCCTTACAGGCATTTAGGATCTAGTGATAATGTATCTGGGGGCTTTCCAACAGGGAATAGGACCTATTAATGATGTAGATAGAGAGTTCTTCAAACGCATTAAAAATCTATTGATGGTATAGCTGAGGGAATCCTTGCAGGAAGAAGTCATTAATTATTGTATAACTGAGGGAATCCTTGCAGGCCGAAGTCATTAATCATTGTATAACTGAGGGAATCCTTGCAGGCAGAAGTCATTAATCATTGTATAACTGAGGGAATCCTTGCAGGCAGAAGTCATTCATCATTGTATAACTGAAGGAATCCTTGCAGGCAGAAGTCATTCATCATTGTATAACTGAAGGAATCCTTGCAGGCAGAAGTCATTAATTATTGTATAACTGAGGGAATCCTTGCAGGCCGAAGTCATTAATCATTGTATAACTGAAGGAATCCTTGCAAGACGAAGTCATTAATCATTGTATTACTGAGGGAATCCTTGCAGGCAGAAGTCATTAATCATTGTATAACTGAGGGAATCCTTGTAGGCAGAAGTCATTAATCATTGTATAACTGAGGGAATCCTTGCAGGCAGAAGTCATTCATCATTGTATAACTGAGGGAATCCTTGCAGGCAGAAGTCATTAATCATTGTATAACTGAGGGAATCCTTGCAGGCAGAAGTCATTCATCATTGTATAACTGAAGGAATCCTTGCAGGCAGAAGTCATTCATCATTGTATAACTGAAGGAATCCTTGCAGGCAGAAGTCATTAATTATTGTATAACTGAGGGAATCCTTGCAGGCCGAAGTCATTAATCATTGTATAACTGAAGGAATCCTTGCAAGATGAAGTCATTAATCATTGTATTACTGAGGGAATCCTTGCAGGCAGAAGTCATTAATCATTGTATAACTGAGGGAATCCTTGTAGGCAGAAGTCATTAATCATTGTATAACTGAAGGAATCCTTGCAGGCAGAAGTCATTCATCATTGTATAACTGAAGGAATCCTTGCAGGCAGAAGTCATTCATCATTGTATAACTGAAGGAATCCTTGCAGGCAGAAGTCATTAATTATTGTATAACTGAGGGAATCCTTGCAGGCCGAAGTCATTAATCATTGTATAACTGAAGGAATCCTTGCAAGACGAAGTCATTAATCATTGTATAACTGAGGGAATCCTTGCAGGCAGAAGTCATTCATCATTGTATAACTGAGGGAATCCTTGCAGGCAGAAGTCATTCATCATTGTATAACTGAAGGAATCCTTGCAGGCAGAAGTCATTCATCATTGTATAACTGAAGGAATCCTTGCAGGCAGTAGTCATTAATCATTGTATAACTGAGGGAATCCTTGCAGGCAGTAGTCATTAATCATTGTATAACTGAGGGAATCCTTGCAGGCAGAGGTCATTCATCATTGTATAACTGAGGGAATCCTTGCAGACAGAAGTCATTAATCATTGTATAACTGAGGGAATCCTTGCAGGCAGAAAACATTCATCATTGTATAACTGAAGGAATCCTTGCAGGACGAAGTCATTAATCATTGTATAACTGAGGGAATCCTTGCAGGCAGAAGTCATTCATCATTGCATAACTGAGGGAATCCTTGCAGGCAGTAGTCATTCATCATTGTATAACTGAAGGAATCCTTGCAGGCAGAAGTCATTCATCATTGTATAACTGAGGGAATCCTTGCAGGCAGAAGTCATTCATCATTATATAACTGAGGGAATCCTTGCAGGACAAAGTCATTCATTATTGTATAACTGAAGGAATCCTTGCAGGCAGAAGTCATTCATCATTGTATTACTGAGGGAATCCTTGCAGGCAGAAGTCATTAATCATTGTATAACAGGGAATCCTTGCAGGCAGAAGTCATTAATCATTGTATAACTGAGGGAATCCTTGCAAGACGAAGTCATTCATCATTGTATAACTGAGGGAATCCTTGCAGGCAGAAGTCATTCATCATTGTATAACTGAAGGAATCCTTGCAGGCCGAAGTCATTAATCATTGTATAACTGAGGGAATCCTTGCAGGCAGAAGTCATTAATCATTGTATAACTGAGGGAATCCTTGCAGGCAGAAGTCATTCATCATTGTATAACTGAAGGAATCCTTGCAGGCAGAAGTCATTCATCATTGTATAACTGAAGGAATCCTTGCAGGCAGAAGTCATTAATTATTGTATAACTGAGGGAATCCTTGCAGGCCGAAGTCATTAATCATTGTATAACTGAAGGAATCCTTGCAAGACGAAGTCATTAATCATTGTATTACTGAGGGAATCCTTGCAGGCAGAAGTCATTAATCATTGTATAACTGAGGGAATCCTTGTAGGCAGAAGTCATTAATCATTGTATAACTGAGGGAATCCTTGCAGGCAGAAGTCATTCATCATTGTATAACTGAGGGAATCCTTGCAGGCAGAAGTCATTAATCATTGTATAACTGAGGGAATCCTTGCAGGCAGAAGTCATTCATCATTGTATAACTGAAGGAATCCTTGCAGGCAGAAGTCATTTATCATTGTATAACTGAAGGAATCCTTGCAGGCAGAAGTCATTAATTATTGTATAACTGAGGGAATCCTTGCAGGCCGAAGTCATTAATCATTGTATAACTGAAGGAATCCTTGCAAGATGAAGTCATTAATCATTGTATTACTGAGGGAATCCTTGCAGGCAGAAGTCATTAATCATTGTATAACTGAGGGAATCCTTGTAGGCAGAAGTCATTAATCATTGTATAACTGAAGGAATCCTTGCAGGCAGAAGTCATTCATCATTGTATAACTGAAGGAATCCTTGCAGGCAGAAGTCATTCATCATTGTATAACTGAAGGAATCCTTGCAGGCAGAAGTCATTAATTATTGTATAACTGAGGGAATCCTTGCAGGCCGAAGTCATTAATCATTGTATAACTGAAGGAATCCTTGCAAGACGAAGTCATTAATCATTGTATAACTGAGGGAATCCTTGCAGGCAGAAGTCATTCATCATTGTATAACTGAGGGAATCCTTGCAGGCAGAAGTCATTCATCATTGTATAACTGAAGGAATCCTTGCAGGCAGAAGTCATTCATCATTGTATAACTGAAGGAATCCTTGCAGGCAGTAGTCATTAATCATTGTATAACTGAGGGAATCCTTGCAGGCAGTAGTCATTAATCATTGTATAACTGAGGGAATCCTTGCAGGCAGAGGTCATTCATCATTGTATAACTGAGGGAATCCTTGCAGACAGAAGTCATTAATCATTGTATAACTGAGGGAATCCTTGCAGGCAGAAAACATTCATCATTGTATAACTGAAGGAATCCTTGCAGGACGAAGTCATTAATCATTGTATAACTGAGGGAATCCTTGCAGGCAGAAGTCATTCATCATTGCATAACTGAGGGAATCCTTGCAGGCAGTAGTCATTCATCATTGTATAACTGAAGGAATCCTTGCAGGCAGAAGTCATTCATCATTGTATAACTGAGGGAATCCTTGCAGGCAGAAGTCATTCATCATTATATAACTGAGGGAATCCTTGCAGGACAAAGTCATTCATTATTGTATAACTGAAGGAATCCTTGCAGGCAGAAGTCATTCATCATTGTATTACTGAGGGAATCCTTGCAGGCAGAAGTCATTAATCATTGTATAACAGGGAATCCTTGCAGGCAGAAGTCATTAATCATTGTATAACTGAGGGAATCCTTGCAAGACGAAGTCATTCATCATTGTATAACTGAGGGAATCCTTGCAGGCAGAAGTCATTCATCATTGTATAACTGAAGGAATCCTTGCAGGCAGTAGTCATTAATCATTGTATTACTGAGGGAATCCTTGCAGGCAGAAGTAATTAATCATTGTATAACTGAAGGAATCCTTGCAGGCAGAAGTCATTAATCATTGTATAACTGAGGGAATCCTTGCAGGCAGTAGTCATTAATCATTGTATAACTGAGGGAATCCTTGCAAGATGAAGTCATTAATCATTGTATTACTGAGGGAATCCTTGCAGGCAGAGGTCATTCATCATTGTATAACTGAGGGAATCCTTGCAGACAGAAGTAATTAATCATTGTATTACTGAGGGAATCCTTGCAGGCAGAAAACATTCATCATTGTATAACTGAAGGAATCCTTGCAGGACGAAGTCATTCATCATTGTATAACTGAAGGAATCCTTGTAGGCAGAAGTCATTCATCATTGTATAACTGAAGGAATCCTTGCAGGCAGAAGTCATTAATCATTGTATTACTGAGGGAATCCTTGCAGGCAGAAGTCATTAATCATTGTATAACTGAGGGAATCCTTGCAAGACGAAGTCATTCATCATTGTATAACTGAAGGAATCCTTGCAAGACGAAGTCATTCATCATTGTATAACTGAGGGAATCCTTGCAGGCAGAAGTCATTCATCATTGTATAACTGAAGGAATCCTTGCAGGCAGAAGTCATTAATCATTGTGTAACTGAAGGAATCCTTGTAGGCAGAAGTCATTAATCATTGTATAACTGAAGGAATCCTTGCAGGAAGAAGTCGTTAATCATTGTATAACTGAGGGAATCCTTGCAGGCAGTAGCCATTAATCATTGTATAACTGAAGGAATCCTTGCAGGCAGTAGTCATTAATCATTGTATAACTGAGGGAATCCTTGCAGGCAGAAGTCATTAATCATTGTATTACTGACAAAATCCTTGCAGCAGTGTTAATTTCGTTGACAAATAATTTTCGTCATAGTTTTCTTCATCAACAAACCTTTTTTCATGATGAAAATGAGACGATAACTAAATTAAAACTATACAAAGGGATAAAAACGATGACGAAATTAATGGACATTTTCGTCAAATAATAAAAATGAGACGAAAATATTGGCCAGCGATGACATTCAATTAGACCTGATTTAGTTTTGTGAAAGGTAGGGACACCGTAACTACTTTAGTGTACACGGAGAGATGAGACAAACCGGGTAACCGTCCAATCAGTACCAACGTCTTCACATCGCACAGAACCCAGGAATACCATATTAGCCTGTGAACTGTGGTCACTCATGAAATTCAACTCAAAGTTAACTCGACAATGTCAGCAGGGAGAAAGACGAGCGGCGATATATGGACACATTCCTCCTTTTACTTTGAGAAAAACAAGACAGTGTGTAAACCATGTGGGACAATGATGTCGGGAAAAATACGACAAATGAAACAACATCTGCGGGCTATGGCATTGTTGTTTTTACGGCACCCAGTTTTATATAGAATGTAATATGTACAGTATTGTTTATAACAAACTCCAAGTTCAGGTCAATAAAGTTGTTTGGAAATTTGTTTTTGTATATATTGCACATACAAACAAATAATATTCTGTAACTGGTTAATAAATGTTTCTTTTTGTGCAAGTGTATATAATGACTATTACACCATTTATATTTTAGTCAACTAAATTCTTTTGATAATTAATCGACTAAATTCTAATGATAATTCGTCGACTAAAACTAGACTAAGACTAAAAACAATTCCAATGACTAAATTATGACTAAAACTAAATGACATTTTAGTCAAAAGACTAAGACTAAAACTAAATCAAAAATTGTTGTCAAAATTAACACTGCCTTGCAGGCAGAAGTCATTAATCATTGTACAAGTATAACGAGGAAATCCAAAGTAGAAATAGAAAGTAATGTTGGAATTCTTACAGGCATTAAAGCTGAGACTGTCTCTGTTTATCACCCTGGTGATCATTATTAGTTGTTGTATGTTACAGTGATGAGTCCTGTTTATATTGACATTCACTTGAAACCAACCCACTATCTGCTAAAACCAGTTATTTAGTGTGACCTGTCAGTCAGTTAGAAGGCACCTGGTTGTGTGAAATGTTACTGACTGGAAGTAGAAGTTGTGTTGTATGGGACCTGTGTTGGACTTATGTATGGGTGTTTTGTATGAGTGTTGTTTTGGGTGTTGTGTATGGGTGCTGATTCCCAAAGTATCTCTCTGGTTCTTTCTCTTTCTCTCTCTGGCACTATCTGTCTCTTCTATTTATTTTATTCTTCTTTATCATATTCTCTCTTTCTCTCTTTTCTTCTCTCTCTTTGCAGGCTGCAGTGTGCCAGTACTCTCTTGAAACTAGACTTAAATCAGATGGTTGTATCTGTAACATCACAGAACCTGAAGCAGACTTTATAGTACACACAAACAAACAAACAAACACACACACACACACACACACACACACACACACACACACACACACACACACACACACACACACACACACACAGCCAGCTGCTCTAGTGGTCGAATTGTCGCAGAATCCCCAACTGCAGGTGCTGTCCTAGTGCAGAATGTGTGTGTGTGCGTATCTGTTCACATGCCTGTCATGACTCCACTCAGGGAACACACACACTTAGGGACACACTCACTCTACTGGAGGAGCACAGACACTCTTCCTGACCCCTAACCCCATGCTGTGGCATGGATGTTTCCAGCCTCTGTAGCTGAACTCTACAAGCAACTCTGCTGACCTTAACACACACAAACTGTCACACACACACACACACACACACACAAGAAGGTTTGAGTTGAGGAGCCATAATGACCAGTGTCAGTCACACTGCTCTGTCTCACTGACACACCGTCAGTCAAACTGCTCTGTCTCTGACTCACTGACACACCGTCAGTCAAACTGCTCTGTCTTACTGACACACCGTCAGTCAAACTGCTCTGTCTCACTGACACACCGTCAGTCACACTGCTCTGACCCACTGACACACCGTCAGTCAAACTGCTCTGACTCACTGACACACCGTCAGTCACACTGCTCTGACTCACTGACACACCGTCAGTCAAACTGCTCTGTCTCTGACTCACTGACACACCGTCAGTCAAACTGCTCTGTCTTACTGACACACCGTCAGTCAAACTGCTCTGTCTCACTGACACACCGTCAGTCAAACTGCTCTGTCTCACTGACACACCGTCAGTCACACTGCTCTGACCCACTGACACACCGTCAGTCACACTGCTCTGACTCACTGACACACCGTGGGTCACACTGCTCTGACCCACTGACACCAGCTCTTTTCCAGCACTGGGCACCGTGATCAAAGAGGAGGAGTGGAGGAACTAAGGGCAGTGTTGCGTGGCCGTGCGTGAAAGGTGCGTGACTGTTTTCATAAAGGGATCGTTTGGCTTGCTGTGCTGGAAGCAGCCGGACTCTGGCGGTCTGGGTTTGTTTCACTCCCACAGAAGTGTGCTGCACTGCTGGAGTGCAGACTGCACAGTGCACTCCTGCAGGGAGCTGAGGTGTGTGTGTCTGAGTGTGAACAATATCACAGAGGGAAAGCTATATGGACACACTGACAGGAGCCTGTGTGTGTGTGTGTGTGTGTGTGTGTGTGTGTGTGTGTGTGTGTGTGTGTGTGTGTGTGTGTGTGTGTGTGTGTGTGTGTGTGTGTGTGACTCACCCTTCCAGCAGGATCTACTCCTAGGATCAGATATATTTATACCTGTTAAAGTATCCTGGCTTTGATGCAGCATGGTTTGCAGTGTTTGTGGTTTTTCTTTTACTCTCACTCTTATTCTCAATCTCTCTTAATCTCACTCCCTCTCACTCTTATTCTCAATCTCTCTTAATCTCACTCCCTCTCACTCTTATTCTCAATCTCTCTTAATCTCGCTCCCTCTCACTCTTTCACTCTTACAATTCAATTAAATTCAATAAGCTTTATTGGCATGACCATATCCAGTTACAGTATTGCCAAAGCAGTGTTATTGTACAACATGAATAAATCAATAAAAAATATGAACAATTCTTATTATGATGAACCAGTACATGAAGATATTAAAGCTGAAGAAGTGAAAAGAAAAGAAAATTCAAGGACAGGAGGAAGAAATAAATAGATCAATATAAATATAAAAGTGTTTACAAACAGGGCATTAAAGTTACAGTTTGTGTGTGTGTGTGTGTGTGTGTGTGTGTGTGTGTGTGTGTGTGTGCGTGTGCGCACACTACTCTTTCTCATGCTGTGGCAGGGATTTAAAGGTAGGGACTTTAAGATTGGCGTGAATCAGCTCTGAGCAGCCATGATCTCTTGTATCGGCTGGTCTGGATGGCCAGGCTGTGTTCACTGAGTTTGTACACTGTGCCAGCGTGGTTCTGTGTTTAGTATCAGTCACTGTAAGCAGATAGTCTGCTACAGTGTACTGTCATTTTAAGACCAGATAGCACTACATTTTGTTTTGTGCTTGTGTTTGTGCATTCCATTTTGTTTTTGAAGTGTTATAATTTGGTTTGACCTGATTGATTGTATTCCAGTCTGGTCCTGATGTGGGACAGTGTAAGTGTTGGTTAGTGAGCTCAGTGTCAGGACCAGCTGTGTGAGGGGACTCTTCTCTCTGCTCAGCTCTTGGCATTGCAGGGCTTTGTAGTGGTAGGGAGTTTTTCCTCGCCTTTGGCTTGCTCATTACGGACTTGGACCCATAAGATTGTTAATCTGTAAATCTTGTAAAGATTGTAAAGCTGCTTTGTGACAACATGTGTTGTGGAGAGCGCTATACAAATAAATTTGATTTGATTTGATTTGATTTGGTAGGAGTGGGGGTCACTGTTTTTTACATGTAGTCAATATTTAATACTCTTTTAAAAAATTTCCAGTAATAGTGGGATTTGGCCTAATTCAGCTCTACAGGCATTACAGTCTTCCTGTGGACGTGCAGGATACTTTTACAAAATTCAGAGTGCATCATTTCAGTTGGGTGTCTGTTCCATTGTTCAAAATTGTGGTTACGAGTGACCCCCATACCTCACTACTATACAATAGAATTATAGCCAAATTTGAATTGGAATTTGACATTTGATTGCATAGAATGCCCTGTGTGCTTTCTCTCTCAGTTCATTAACTGCTGAATTGAGGTTTGCAGTTGAATTAATCTTCAAACCTAAGTAATTGTAGTCTGCACAGGTCTCTAAGGGTTGTGAGCCTAGTGAGAAATGTGATGTGCTTCCTTGAGATCTTGGTCTTTTTTGGAAGGTTATTGTTTTGGTCTTTTTCAAGTTCACTGCCAGGGCCCAGGTCTGGCAGTACTGCTCCAGCAGGTCCAGGTTTTGCTGTACCCTCTTCTCTGTGGGGGACAAAGAACCAGATCATCTGCATAGAGCAGAAACGTTTTCTGAGTCATGTAGAGTGAGACCAGGTGCTGCAGAGTGTTCTAAGATGGTGGCCAACTTATTGATATACAGTAGATGTTATATATGTTATGATATATATCTTACTCTCACTATTACTTTCTCTCAGTCTCACTCACTCTCACTACTCTCTCACTTACTCTCACTCTCACTATTACTCTCACTCTCACTTGCTATTTCTGTCCATCTGAAGGATGCATCACAGACAACAGTATGCTTTGGTGTGGGCAAAGATGTCACTGACAGTTAAAAGGACAGCTAAAAGGACCTGGTATATGCCCCCCCCCCCAAACATACACACTCCTGACTAACAGAAACACCTGACTCACACACAGCTCCTCACACAGACCTACACATTACACCCATAGGAGCCTTAATGACATCATCCCATTCTAAATCCTACAGGCATTAATGTGGTGTTGGTCCTACAGGCATTAATGTGGTGTTGGTCCTACAGGCATTAATGTGGTGTTGGTCCTACAGGCATTAATGTGGTGTTGGTCCTATAGGCATTAATGTGGTGTTGGTCCTACAAGCATTAATGTGGTGTTGGTCCTACAGGCATTAATGTGGTGTTGGTCCTACAGGCATTAATGTGGTGTTGGTCCTACAGGCATTAATGTTGTGTTGGTCCTACAGGCATTAATGTGGTGTTGGTCCTACAGGCATTAATGTGGTGTTGGTCCTACAAGCATTAATGTGGTGTTGGTCCTACAGGCATTAATGTGGTGTTGGTCCTATAGGCATTAATGTGGTGTTGGTCCTACAGGCATTAATGTGGTGTTGGTCCTACAGGCATTAATGTGGTGTTGGTCCTACAGGCATTAATGTGGTGTTTGTCCTACAGGCATTAATGTGGTGTTGGTCCTACAGGCATTAATGTGGTGTTGGTCCTACAGGCATTAATGTGGTGTTGGTCCTACAGGCATTAATGTGGTGTTGGTCCTACAGGTATTAATGTGGTGTTGGTCCTACAGGCATTAATGTGGTGTTGGTCCTACAGGCATTATTGTGGTGTTGGTCCTACAGGCATTAATGTGGTGTTGGTCCTACAGGCATTAATGTGGTGTTGGTCCTACAGGCATTAATATGGTGTTGGTCCTACAGGCAATAATGTGGTGTTGGTCCTACAGACATTAATGTGGTGTTGGTCCTACAGGCATTAATGTGGTGTTGGTCCTACAGGTATTAATGTGGTGTTGGTCCTACAGGCATTAATGTGGTGTTGGTCCTACAGGCATTAATGTGGAGTCTGTCCTGTAGGCATTAATGTGGTGTTGGTCCTACAGGCAATAATGTGGTGTTGGTCCTACAGACATTAATGTGGTGTTGGTCCTACAGGTATTAATGTGGTGTTGGTCCTACAGGTATTAATGTGGTGTTGGTCCTACAGGCATTAATGTGGTGTTGGTCCTACAGGCATTAATGTGGAGTCTGTCCTGTAGGCATTAATGTGGTGTTGGTCCTACAGGTATTAATGTGGTGTTGGTCCTACAGGCATTAATGTGGTGTTGGTTCTACAGGCATTAATGTGGAGTCTGTCCTGTAGGCATTAATGTGGTGTTGGTCCTACAGGTATTAATGTGGTGTTGGTCCTACAGGAATTAATGTGGTGTTGGTCCTACAGGCAATAATGTGGTGTTGGTCCTACAGACATTAATGTGGTGTTGGTCCTACAGGTATTAATGTGGTGTTGGTCCTACAGGCATTAATGTGGTGTTGGTCCTACAGGCATTAATGTGGTGTTGGTCCTACAGGCATTAATGTGGTGTTGGTCCTACAGGCATTAATGTGGTGTTGGTCCTACAGGCATTAATGTGGTGTTGGTCCTACAGGCATTAATGTGGTGTTGGTCCTACAAGCATTAATGTGGTGTTGGTCCTACAGGCATTAATGTGGTGTTGGTCCTACAGGCATTAATGTGGTGTTGGTCCTACAAGCATTAATGTGGTGTTGGTCCTACAGGCATTAATGTGGTGTTGGTCCTACAGGCATTAATGTGGTGTTGGTCCTACAGGCATTAATGTTGTGTTGGTCCTACAGGCATTATTGTGGTGTTGGTCCTACAGGCATTAATGTGGTGTTGGTCCTACAGGCATTAATGTGGTGTTGGTCCTACAGGCATTAATATGGTGTTGGTCCTACAGGCAATAATGTGGTGTTGGTCCTACAGACATTAATGTGGTGTTGGTCCTACAGGCATTAATGTGGTGTTGGTCCTACAGGTATTAATGTGGTGTTGGTCCTACAGGCATTAATGTGGTGTTGGTCCTACAGGCATTAATGTGGAGTCTGTCCTGTAGGCATTAATGTGGTGTTGGTCCTACAGGCAATAATGTGGTGTTGGTCCTACAGACATTAATGTGGTGTTGGTCCTACAGGTATTAATGTGGTGTTGGTCCTACAGGTATTAATGTGGTGTTGGTCCTACAGGCATTAATGTGGTGTTGGTCCTACAGGCATTAATGTGGAGTCTGTCCTGTAGGCATTAATGTGGTGTTGGTCCTACAGGTATTAATGTGGTGTTGGTCCTACAGGCATTAATGTGGTGTTGGTTCTACAGGCATTAATGTGGAGTCTGTCCTGTAGGCATTAATGTGGTGTTGGTCCTACAGGTATTAATGTGGTGTTGGTCCTACAGGAATTAATGTGGTGTTGGTCCTACAGGCAATAATGTGGTGTTGGTCCTACAGACATTAATGTGGTGTTGGTCCTACAGGTATTAATGTGGTGTTGGTCCTACAGGCATTAATGTGGTGTTGGTCCTACAGGCATTAATGTGGTGTTGGTCCTACAGGCATTAATGTGGTGTTGGTCCTACAGGCATTAATGTGGTGTTGGTCCTACAGGCATTAATGTGGTGTTGGTCCTACAGGCATTAATGTGGTGTTGGTCCTACAAGCATTAATGTGGTGTTGGTCCTACAGGCATTAATGTGGTGTTGGTCCTACAGGCATTAATGTGGTGTTGGTCCTACAAGCATTAATGTGGTGTTGGTCCTACAGGCATTAATGTGGTGTTGGTCCTACAGGCATTAATGTGGTGTTGGTCCTACAGGCATTAATGTTGTGTTGGTCCTACAGGCATTAATGTGGTGTTGGTCCTACAGGCATTAATGTGGTGTTGGTCCTACAGGCATTATTGTGGTGTTGGTCCTACAGGCATTAATGTGGTGTTGGTCCTACAGGCATTAATGTGGTGTTGGTCCTACAGGCATTAATGTGGTGTTGGTCCTTCAGGCATTAATGTGGTGTTGGTCCTACAGGCATTAATGTGGTGTTGGTCCTACATGAATTAATGTTGTGTTGGTCCCGGCCCTGTGCAGCTTCTACACTAAGGAGTGTGTCACTGGGAATAATTGCCCATCCATCCAGAAGAGCATTTATGAGCATTTATACTGTAGTGTTCTTCAAACTCAGTCGAACTCATGCAGCCAAGCCTTTTTGGATAGGCCTTTCCTGGGGTGCTGTCATGATAGAACAGAAGGGTCTTCCTCAAACTGTACTTACAAAGTTGGAAGCATGCAGCTGTCCAGAATGTCTTGGTTTGCTGAAGCATTAAGATTTCACTTCACTGGAACTAAGGGGCGTTGACCAGCCCCTGTTAAGTTACTGTTGTTAAGTTACTGAGGAAATCTGCGTTGTTCCCGTGCAGCTCTCTAGGATGTTCAATGGAATTAACAATTCATCGATCAAGAGAAAATGTATTTCAAAATAGACAACATCCCATACTAATTGGGTTGATGTGAGTTATTCGCAGGGCCCCAGACTCATAAGACTAGTCTTGTGTTCTTTTGTTCCAGCTCTCCACTCTCTGCCTTTCCCTCTTTTTTTCCTCTGCCTGGTGCTCATATATACTGTAAAGCAGGGACCACAGTAGAACTAGTTACCGTGGTAACACAGAGACTGGCACCAAAAATATATTCCATAAAGCATCTCTGATTCCTCCCACTGCATGTTGCCTCCAGCCAACACAGTGCGTGCACACACACACACACACACACACACACACACACACACACACACACACACACACACACACACACACACACACACACACAGATGAAGAGTACACAGCATGGGTCTAAACCTTCACACTATGACACTAACATACCCTGGTGCACTTTTAGTATGACCATCTAAATCATTTCTTTAATCACAATATAAAAATTAATTGTGGTCTATACTGTATAATATTACAGTACACTCTATAACTTACCTTTGTAAGTTTTGTTTTAAATAATTGTTGTAAAAATAGTGAGTCGAAGTAAAGGCAGACAGCCTAAGTAAATGTTATTTATATTTAGTTATCAGTAAACTGTAGTGTTAGTGTACTATAGTGTTAGTGTACTGTAGTGTTAGTGTACTGTAGTGTTGTCAGTGTACGGTAGTGTTAGTGTACTATAGTGTTAATGTACTGTAGTGTTAGCATACTGTAGTGTTATCAGTGTACTGTAGTGTTAGTATACTGTAGTGTTATCAGTGTATTGTAGTGTTAGTGTATTGTAGTGTTATCAGTATACTGTAGTATTATCAGTGTACTGTAGTGTTAGTGTACTGTAGTGTTATCAGTGTACTGTAGTGTTTGTATACTCTATTGTTTGTATACTATATTGTTAGTTTACTGTAGTGTTCGTGTACTGTAGTGTTATCAGTATACTGTAGTAATATCAGTGTACTGTAGTGTTCGTGTACTGTAGTATTATCAGTGTACTGTAGTGTAAGTGTACTGTAGTGTTATCAGTGTACTGTAGTGTTTGTGTACTATATTGTTAGTGTACTGTAGTGTTAGTGTACCGTAGTATTATCAGTGTACTGTAGTGTTAGTGTACTGTAGTGTTATCAGTATACTGTAGTAATATCAGTGAACTGTAGTGTTAGTGTACCATAGTATTATCAGTGTACTGTAGTGTTAGTGTACTGTAGTGTTATAACTATACTGTAGTAATATCAGTGTACTGTAGTGTTAGTGTACTGTAGTATTATCAGTGTACTGTAGTGTTTGTGTACTTTAGTGTTAGTGAACTGTAGTATTATCAGTGTACTGTAGTGTTCGTGTACTGTAGTGTTAGTGTACCGTAGTATTATCAGTATACTGTAGTGTTCATGTACTGTAGTGTTATCAGTATACTGTAGTAATATCAGTGTACTGTAGTGTTCGTGTACTGTAGTGTTATCAGTGTATTGTAGAGTTCGTGTACTGTAGTGTTATCAGTATACTGTAGTAATATCAGTGTACTGTAGTGTTAGTGTACTGTAGTGTTAGTGTACTATAGTGTTAGTGTACTGTAGTGTTATCAGTGTACTGTTGTGATAGTGTACTGTAGTATTATCAGTGTACTGTAGTGTTAGTGTACTGTAGTGTTAGTGTACTGTAGTGTTATCAGTGTACTGTTGTGTTAGTTTACTGTAGTGTTAGTGTACTAGTGTTAGTGTACTATAGTGTTTGTGTTCTGTAGTGTTATCAGTATACTGTTGTATTATGAGTGTACTGTAGTGTAAGTGTATTGTAGTGTTATCAGTGTACTGTAGTGTCAGTGTACTGTGGTGTTAGTTTACTGTAGTGTTAGTGTACTGTAGTGTTAGTGTACTGTAGTGTTATCAGTGTACAGTTGTGTTCGTTTACTGTAGTGTTAGTGTACTGTAGTGTTAGTGTACTATAGTGTTATCTGTGTACTGAAGTGTTAGTATACTGTAGTCTTAGTGTACTGTAGTGTTATCAGTGTACTGTAGTATTATAAGTGTACTGTAGTGTTAGTGTATTGTAGTGTTATCAGTATACTGTAATGTTAGTGCACTGTAGTGTTATCAGTATACTGTAGTATTATCAGTGTACTGTAGTGTTAGTGTATTGTAGTGTTATCAGTGTACTGTAGTGTTAGTGTACTATAGTGTTAGTTTACTGTAGTGTTGGTGTACTGTAGTGTTATCAGTGCTCTTGGGTGTTAAGAAGCACTCATATGGAATGATGATGGCATCACTTATCTTTAACAGCCATTCTGAAGCACACGGTCTTGCATACAGAAATAGCTGACAGTGAAGCAATAATGCAGGTTATGGTTATACAGTGTCAGAGAGACTGAGATATCCATAGTCAGAGTTGCTCCCCCTAGTGGCTGTCCTGCTCTGCTGCAGGACTTCTTACAGTCATATTGGGCTGGGTGCGTTTTTCATATATATAGAATTGTTAAATTCTGTTAAATTAAACACCGTATATTCATGTAGTATGGAAACTTGTTTTTATGTTGGTTACTTGTGGTACAGTGTACTGTGTCACAGTCACTGCTACAGACACGGGTGTTGTAGGTGGGTGGTCATAAATGTTTAAAGATTTTTAAGTGTTATGTTTTTAAAGGAGCTGGAATTATATTATGTTAAGTTTACATTAGTAATATGGCCTGCACTTATGAATTTCATCACCTACTCTATGACTCACTTTTGCTGTTTGCATTTTGAGATTTGTGTATGTAACAGGCTTAGGCTTGTTCAGCGGGGTTATACAGCCTCCATCACAGAGGGACAGTGCTGTGTCCCTTAGGTTGGACAGAACATGTCCATCAGGTTGGACATAGCAGTGTCCGTCATGTCTGTCATGAGTGTGCTGTGATGAAGCAGATGACCATGACAGCACTTCTGTGTCCAACACTTCTGTGTCCAGCACTGCTGCATCTGGCACTACTGTGTCCAGCACTACTGTGTCCAGCACTACTGTGTCCAGCACTTCGGCACAGTGGGGGTATGTCCTCTGGAGATGCAGGAACTGCAGGACAGTGACATAACAGCTTGTGTGTGTGTGTGTGTGTGTGTGTGTGTGTGTGTGTGTGTGTGTGTGTGTGTGTGTGTGTGTGTGTGTGTGTGTGTGTGTGTGTGTGTGTGTGTGTGTGTGTGCTTGTGTGTGTGTTTGCGAGTGTGTTTGTGAGTGCCTAGGTGGCTAAATGCTACCAAAGCAGCCAATTCCACACTGTCCCATCTGATTGTGATGTTGCTGAAGTGTTGGTTACATGTTCCGCCTCTCAGAGGTACTAGATACCTGTACATCCTCCCCTTCCTGATGGAGTGATTCTACATCCTCCCCTTCCTGATGGAGTGATTCTACATCCTCCCCTTCCTGATGGAGTGATTCTACATCCTCCCCTTCCTGGTGGAGTGATTCTACATCCTCCCCTTCCTGATGGAGTGATTCTACATCCTCCCCTTCCTGGTGGAGTGATTCTACATCCTCCTCTTCCTGGTGGAGTGATTCTACATCCTCCCCTTCCTGATGGAGTGATTCTACATCCTCCCCTTCCTGGTGGAGTGATTCTACATCCTCCCCTTCCTGGTGGAGTGATTCTACATCCTCCCCTTCCTGATGGAGTGATTCTACATCCTCCCCTTCTTGGTGGAGTGATTCTACATCCTCCCCTTCCTAGTGGAGTGATTCTACATCCTCCCCTTCCTGGTGCGAAATGGAGAGAGCAGGAAGCAGGGAGTGTGTGAGCAAGTGGGCGGGGCCAGTCGGGGAGGCAGCATCTCTGAGTGTCGCATGCTTACACACACGCCACTCCTGCGCCTGCGTGAAGACCATGCGCGTGGGTGCAACGCTGGAGGCACCCCAGA
>NC_135220.1:22640353-22730353 GCF_052324685.1 Brachyhypopomus gauderio | reverse complement strand
ATGAGAGGGATTATGGGAGGGACTATGAGAGGGATTATGGGAAGGACTATGAGAGGGACTATGAGAGGGACTGTGAGAGGGACTGTGAGAGGGACTATGAGAGGGACTATGAGAGGGACTATGGGAGGGACTGTGAGAGGGACTATGAGAGGGACTATGAGAGAGACTGTGAGAGGGACTATGGGAGGGACTATGAGAGGGACTATGGGAGGGACTGTGAGAGGGACTATGGGAGGGACTATGAGAGGGACTATGGGAGGGACTGTGAGAGGGACTATGAGAGGGACTATGAGAGGGATTATGGGAGGGACTATGAGAGGGATTATGGGAGGGACTATGAGAGGGACTATGAGAGGGACTGTGAGAGGGACTGTGAGAGGGACTATGAGAGGGACTATGAGAGGGACTATGGGAGGGACTGTGAGAGGGACTATGAGAGGGACTATGGGAGGGACTATGAGAGGGACTATGGGAGGGACTGTGAGAGGGACTATGGGAGAGAAGACGTATCAGGATGCGGCAGGGAGGCCCCAGAAGGACAGAACTGCGGGAGTAGTGTGCTGCACTGCAGGGGGCGGTGGTGTGCTGCTCCATGATGGATCCCCTCCATCGCCTGCTGAATTGTTGTCATAGCAGCCACGCACATTGCCTCTCCTGCCCTGGTGTCCGCTGCCTCTGTGTGGTTTTAGTGCTGACTCATGTTTCATAGCGTGCATGTGTGAGCGCATGTCATTCCTGAAGACGCCTGTCGCCCACTCCTGTCCCGCCTCATTAGAAAACCTGTGATTCTCACTTCAGCTGTCAGCTACACAAACACGCAGAAATTCACACAAACACACTTTGGATTCACACTTTCACATTCATCCAGAGTCCTCCCTCGGTCTCTCATGTGCCATGCAGTACTCTGTAAGATCTTTCTGCTCCTTTCTTCTCTCTCTCCCTCTCTCTCTCTCTCTCTCTCTCTCGTTCTCGTTTAGCGTCTGTCTGTCCCTCTCTCTCTCTCTCTCTCTCTCTCTCTCTCTCTCTCTCTCATTTAGCGTCTGTCTCTCTTTCCCCCTCTCTTTCTTTGTGCAGTTCCTTGGCAGTTCAGGGCAGCGTGCGACGCTGAAAATGCTCCGGCTGTGTCCGCTGCTCTGTTCTCTGGTTCCTGCTTGGCCAGGTTCCCTGCAGTACACTCAGATGGGTGCTGCAGAGTGCTGATTGCAGCGATGGGAAAGCACTTCAGAGCTGCCCCACATCTTGGACACACACACACACACACACACACACACACACACACACACACACACACACACACACACACACACTTTCCACCACTGGCCAGAGAGAGGGGAACTGTCCTGCCGAGCCCGCACACACTCCCGTACTGGCTGCCCATAGACTTACACACACAACACACTCGCACATCCCCACACACACACACACACACACACACACAACACACTCGCACATCCCCACACACACACACAACACACACGCACATCCCCACAGCCGCTCGGCCATGCAGGAGGAACGTGAGAGCAGCACTGAGGTAAGCACGGAGAACGAGGGACGTAAGAGTTGTTTCAGCTTCGAGTGGCGCCAGTTTGAGTCTGGAGCGGTGGGTGGAGTTGCTTCGCAGCTGAGAGGATTACGTGGACATGGTTCATGCTGCTGGTGCAGTTCAGGTGGTGGCAGCCCAACTCCACGAAAACAGCTGCAGTGAGGAGGTTCAACCAGCTCCTGCACACCTCCACCCCACCTTCCTCTCTCCCTCTCTCTCTCCCCCTCTCTCTTCCTCTTTCTCCCTCTCTCTCTCCCCCTCTCTCTTCCTCTTTCTCCCTCTCTCTCCCCCTCTCTCTTCCTCTATCTTCCTCTCTATCCCCTCTCTCTCTCCCCCTTTCTCTCCCCCTCTTTCCCTCTCTCGCTTCTTCTATCTTCCTCTCTATCCCTCTCTCCCCCCCCCTCTCTCTCTCTCACACACCCCCTCTCTCTTCCTCTATCTTCCTCTCTACCCCTCTCTCTCCTCTCTCTCTTCCCCCCCTCTCTCTCTCCTCTCTCTTCCTCTATCTTCCTCTCTATCCCTCTCTCCCTCCCCCCCTCTCTCTCCCTTCCTTCCTCTATCTTCCTCTCTCTCCCTCCCTTGCTCTCCCCCCTCTCCCTCCCTGTCTCTCTTCCTCTGTCTTCCTCTCTCTTTCTCCCCCTCTTTCTCTCTCCCTCCCTCTCCGTCTTACTCTCTCCCTCTCTCTCTTACTCTATCTCTCTCCTACTCCCTCTCTCTATCTCTCCCTCACTCTCCCTCTCTCTCTCCCTCCCTTTTTCTCATTACTCTCTCATGTCTCTCTTCTCTTCTATCATCTCATCATCTCTTCTTTTCTCTCTGTCTTGCTCTTTCTCTTTTCTTCTCTTTCTCATTACCTGCTTCTCTGCCTCTCTCACACTCTTGTCATTGGTTGAGAGATGGGAGCTGGCTGCCTGCTTTTCTAAGCACTGCAGACAGAACCCACTTCACTCCAGTATACAAGTGGACACTACACAGGGAACTCAGGAAGCCAAGAAATGGATATAACAGATGGTGCTGTAGTGTGTTTGTAAATCAGTGTTTGAGCTGTGCATGTGGTGTTTCTAAGGAATGGGGGTTTGTGGTCTGCTGTGGTGACCTGTCTTATGACATTTGTCATATTTGTTTTGGCTGTGAGACTCTTGGCATTCAAGTCATTAGGACTCCTACACACACCTGGGAAGTCGTCGGAGGAAAGCAGAAAGAAGAAGTAATAGGAGAACTGTTAGGAGACTGAGAAGGTAGACTCGGACGTGAGAGGGATGGGGGGTGGAGTGGGGGTGGAGTGTGTCTGCAGGCTCTCTGGTGATCAGCTCTAATCTGGATGTGCAGAGCATTCTTCATTCTGCTGACCATCTTTCCACGGATCTGCACAATATCTCCATTGTTTACTTAGCCTCTCATGTTACAGCCTACTTCTACTGCCAGACTGTCTGTGTGTGTGTGTGTGTGTGTGTGTGTGTGTGTGTGTGTGTGTGTGTGTGTGTGCATGCGTGCGTGTGTGTGGGTGAGTGACTGAGAGTGTTTGAGTGTGTGTGTGTGTGTGTGTGTGTGTGTGTCTGTGTGTCAAGTCAAGTCATCAATTTTATTTATATAGTGCTTTTTACAACACGTTGTAAACAAAGTGTGTGTGTGAGTGACAGAGTGTGTGTGTGTGTGTATGTGAGTGACAAAGAGAGTAGAAAGTGAGTTCATATTACCTCTTTGCTGTCAAACCAGTAAGCATTGGCTAACATATGCTATTTCTCAGCACGCACACACACACACACACACACACACACACACACACACACACACACACACACACACACACACACACACACACACACACACACACAGCTACAGCTACTAACTTTAGAAAGTTCCCCATTAGTGTTCACCCTTCTCTTTCACCAGGAGCTCCATGGCAGCTGGTAGCTTTCTGGTATATCTCTGGTATTTCTCTGGTTGCTCCCTGGTAGCTGGTATGTATCTATCTGGTATTTCTCTTGTACCTCTCTGGTAGCTGGTAACTCTCTGGTAGCTCTCTGGTCACTCTCTCAGCATCCACCTACTGTTTCCAAAGTTCCTAACAAACATGTTCCATGTATTGTTATGAGAAGACAATATTCAAATTGTATTTCTGATTTTAAAGGTGTTTAATAATTGTGCGCCATCCATGTTGTGTTTTCATCATGGGTGGGTACATTAGCCCTCTATGGCATGGTGTTGCCCTCAGGCAACAAACCACTATTTCTCCCCCCACACTGCCTCTTTAAAATTTTTTTGGTAAAACATCACATTTTAAATCAGCTGATAAGTCTGGCACCAATAAAAATTGGTCTGGGTGTGGGTGTGTCTTTCACCTGGGGGTGGAGCACTCCTTTTTTGGAGCATAGCATGCTTGGACACACTGCTAGCAAAAGGTAAGATCAATATCACTTTTTCACATGTTTAAATGTTTTAAATTTGTATTAAAAAATATATGTGATGTGCAGGAATATGTGAAAAAGCATATTTGATTGAGTAAAGACACTTTTTCTCTTTATCTATATTCTAAAATTTAGGTTTTTCATTCGTTGCCTCAGGGCAACATTGCGCAGTTAGACCACTTTAGTTTGTACAATGACATGTTCATGGATGGAGATGTGCAGGGACTCACAGTTATTTATATAACATTGTTTTTGCTGTCCTATCAACCATTAATCACAGGAAAAGGATGCAAGAACATGTTATGGGTGTAAGGAACATGATCCATCAGTTAGGGTCAAACCTTAGGACAGTGAGGACAGTGAGATTGAGGACAGTAACGGGGAAAATTTGGATGATGATGGTCCAGTCATACTGAACATACTGTATGTAATGTGTGTGTGTGTGTGTGTGTGTGTGTGTGTGTGTGTGTGTGTGTGTGTGTGTGTGTGTGTGTGCGCGCATCAGCGGGCTATGACAGTTGTATATGACCTATTGTAATTTTATGCTTTATGGTTTCTTTTGAAAACAGATGAAAATGAAGATGATAATGATGTATCAGAGGAAGGTGTTTCAAACATACCTTGGTGGAGAACACACCACAGTCCCAACATCACTAATTTGCAGGCCAGCCTTCCAAAATCAGACAATATTGTGTCCCTATATCAACACTTCCAGATATTTTTTCTGAAGGCATTCTGGAAGTTATTATAGAGCAGTCAAATTTACAGGGGTTGGACAATGAAACTGAAACACCTGGTTTTAGACCATAATAATCTATTAGTATGGTGTAGGGCTTCCTTTTGCAGCCAATACAGCGCCAATTCATCTTAGGAATTACATATACACGTCCTGTACAGTGGTCAAAGGGACTTTAATCCATTCTTCTAGTGGCCAGGTAACTACATGATGCTGGTGGAGGAAAAGGTTTCCTGACTCTCCTCCAAAACACCCCAAAGTGGCTCAACAATATTTAGATTTGGTGACTGTGCAGGCCATGGGAGATGTTCAACTTCACTTTCATGTTCATCAAACCAATCTTTCACCAGTCTTGCTGTGTGTATTGGTGCATTGTCATCCTGATACATGGCACCGTCTTCAGGATACAATGTTTGAACCACTGGATGCCCATGCATTGCAATATTTTGAGCAAAACTGTGCTCTTACCCTGCTAATTGAACCTTCACTGCTCTTACTGGTGCAATGTGCAATTAATGAAGGTTGACCACCAGGCTGGTCCAATTTAGCCATGAAACCTTCCACACTAAAATGAAAGGTGTTTCAGTTGAATTGTCCAACCCCTGTATATGCCATTCAGTGTGATACCAACAAACCCTTAACCTCACTACTAAAGAACTGGAGTAGTTCTTGGGTACAGCAGTGCTTTGTGCTTTCCAAAAAAGGGAAACATTGATTCAATCTGTACCCCACAGGAACAAACATTCAGAAACACAAACACACATTGCAGCTAATTTCTAACCCACAGATTGATAAACCATTTGTGGAATTTGTGAAATAAAACTTCTAATGTGATTAATACTTCTTTGTACCTCATTACACTTATATGAAAATTACAGAAAACCTTGGCGTTTTAGTACCCTCATAGCGTCTTGTTGCCCTGAGGCAACAAACCGAAATCTGGGGGCAGGAGGGTGGGGGGGCAAATTTAATTATTTATATATTATAAGGGACCCCTAATCTAGCAAATACTAGAATGAAAAAATTTTTTCCTCCTAAAATAAAAATTCATGCCATAGAGGGTTAACATGTGTTTATATGCAACATTAGCCAAATACACTCAGTAAGCTAACTCTAGAACGTAATTGTCAATAAATCGGAACCTCAAAGCCAAGATGGTCTAGGGTAAGGTTCGCTTACCCTATCCGTAATCCTAACCCTAACCCCAACCCTAATCCTAATCATAATCCTAACCTAATCCTATCCCTAACCCTAGCCTAGATGATCACGATGGTGGTACTCTTGTTTCACCAGTGAATGAGTAGAGCACAGGGTTAATGGACATGGTTGGGCACCTCAGACAAGAAGTGTGCAGTAAGCACTTTATTTTCCCTGATGCTACTTTTCTCGTCGCATGGGACACTTTTGGACATGAGGTCAGAGGTCAGATGATGTTTTGTCCCTCCGAGTGGAGTTTTAGGACAACGTCCCCCAGGCTGTGGTGGCGCGTCTCGCTGTGATCTCGCAGTTCTGTGAGGAACGTGTTGTTTTTGCAATTAACTTCTGCGAAAAAGAATTTCTATTTTGGAGCGTGCGACACGGTGAGACGGTGGGAGGGACCTTGTTCCGCCTCTCTCCATATCCCACCGTGTGCCCTTGTGCCTGCAGCGTTACGCTTTCGAAGAAAGAGCTCTGCACAGACTCCCCAACTCAGCACAACCCCTCCGCATCACAGCCCTCCAGCTATGCTATGATCCAATCGCAACTTGCAGGCGTTTGGGGTATATTTTACAGCTGTTGATCTAAAACTACTTGTGCTCTGTCACGAGTACCTTGTGTACTCTTTCGGTGTATGTGTGAGTGCGCGTGCATGTGTGTGTGTGTGTGTATATGTATGTGTGTGTATATATGTGTGTGTGTGAGTATATGCATGGGTGTATGTGTGTGTGTGTGTGTGTGTGTGTGTGTGTGTGTGTGTGTGTGCGTGCGTGTGTGTGTGTGTGTGTGTGTGTGTGTGTGTGTGTGTGTGCTCCTGCAGTAGTATGTGCGCTCTTGTACAAAGGTCCACTGCAGAACTCACTCCCATTTGCAATTCACATCGTGTTCCGAGTTTCTTTGGCAGTGAGCCCCCAGATGAAACTCTCAGCTCTCCTCCACAAAGGACCTCAGAGTTGCACCCAAGCTCATCCGCAGAGGTCCACCAAAGCCTGTGGTCAGTTAGGCCACTCCTCTCCCTTCGCAGTTTCAGATTAACGATGGATTAACAGATTAAGTGGTGGTGTGATGAGTTTCTGTACTGTCAAGAATGAAAGATGCTGTTTGTTGTGTTTCTGTGTACCCAACATCTGTGTCTGCATGTGAAGTGAGGAAAAGAGTAGGAGGAGGGTGTGTGTGTGTGTGTGTGTGTGTGTGTGTGTGTGTGTGTGTGTGTGTGTGCGTGATGTTGACAAATAGTTCTCTGATGTGCTGTTTGCGTTAAATAGTCTTGAATTGCCAGACGGAGAGCCTGATGCCTTTGACCATTTAACATGGCCAAGAAATGCCTACTATTACAGGAAAAGGAAATTTGACTGACACACAAAACAACCAATCACAAGCCTGCTAATCAGGATATATAGAATATATAGTATATATAACCCCAACCCTAGTTTTCTCCACTAAAACCACGGCTGAGGCTTTGTCTGTGAAGTAGCTGCCGAGAGCTGGCCATGATTAAAACAATATCGTTTCCTGTAGCATTGTCAGCAATTCTTTAATTAAGCAAAAGCAAAACTACGTTTTAATGATAAGATACCATGGACCTCACACACGCTTTTCAGTCCCACTAATCTGCTTTGAAAGGCTTGTCACTGTGTTTGGTGGTTTGATAAGACTGAAATGACACAAACAACAAATTATTGGACCAGGACAGAACAGGACAAGAATTCACAACTGAACTGACAGAACACTGACCAGTCCCACCAGGATTTCACGGGCCTTTTTTGTGATTGTTGCGGGCTAAAATGTTTGATGTTGCGGGTGTTTTTCAAAAAAATTGCGATAAAGTTGCGGTGTGTTTTTGCTTTTTTGTGAGTACATTACAATATGGAGTAAATGTTGTATGGTTTCCTCTATTTAGTAGTCCATTTTAATGATCTATTTACCAATTTATTCAGGGTTGGCAACTTTTCAAGATCGCTTGAAGTGAGATTTGAACCTGGAGGGGGTGGCGAACATTAATTGTTGACGGGGGGGCGGGGTTAGCGAACGTAAGTTGTTACCGGGCGGCCAGTAAAATGGACACAAATTAAGTATTATATCGAGATCGATCGCCAGTGGTTGGCGCCAGAGCGAACTAGTAACTCATAAATATGGATCAGAGATAAATAAACTTTATCTCAGTTTAAAGTTTAAACGTATAAACTTTATCTCAGACCCTCGCCGCTTGCGTGCGCTGCAGTGACTTCACGGGCTACCATTGCATTGTGGGGAATGTAGTGTTTGTGCGTGCAAAACACCATCGGGCGGCTGTGGCCTGCGGGCCGGTTCTAATAGTAATTAAATATCATCCAGGGTAGATAGGAACAATATTAGTGCAACATTCTCTACAGGGGGCCATAGATAATCAATTCGCGGGTCGGATCTGGACACTTTATCCCCGCTTTCATGTAGTGTACCGGGATACTACTTTTCCCGATCTTTTTGCCGGTATTTTCGTCGCTCATGCTGCTTTCAGTCTGCTCCTCTAGAACGTATATACGGAAGTAAGGCGGGAGTTTGTCGACGTCACATCAAGACGACCTCAGTGATTGGTCAAATTTGCGGGAAAGTTGCGGTGATTGGCTGAAGTTGCAACACCGCCCTGAATTCGCGGGGTTTGCTTGAAGTTGCGTTGAAGTTGCAAATCGCAACATCGCGACTTTCTGGAGGGTCTGACTGACAATGTATCCAGGTTAATGCCCTGTAAATATTATACCCTTCATCTGTAAATATCAGACTCATCATCTCTAAATATCAGACTCGTCATCTGCATTTGGGCAGAGCATCTGTGGCTGAGACTGGGTCATGAACAACAAGGAGTGTGTGTGTGTGTGTGTGTGGGGGGGGGGGGGGGTCTGTCTGTCTGTCTGTCTGTCTGTCTGTGTGTGTCTGTACTGTACTTTGGTCACACCAGCACTTTCATGACTGTAGCTTCTGTATGGCAATTTGACTCGTGATGTGACCTGGAGTGCAGCATGAAATCAGGTTAACAAGTTTCAAATGGATCAGTTTCAGTGTCAATCCACACTACAAGGGAAAGATCAAATTATGTACCCAATCTCAGATGAAGTGTGGTCACCAGTGTTGGACTAGCTGAAGCCAGTAATTCACTGCCAACCTTGTGGGGTTTTCTCATACACTGGTGTCGAGAGAATATTGATACTCCAGTGGACAAAACTGCAAGACACTGGGACACTGGGACCCTAGGACACTGGAATACTTGGAAGTGGAATAACAAAACCATGTCCAATTAATCCAGATTTCTATTGCTGTTCTATTTGGAGGATCAGAATTTGGCACAATTAATCAATGAGCCTTTCCTGTCAGATGTCAAGAGTTCAAGCTTGTAAAGATGGAGCAATGGTGTGTGCAATTTTTTCTTGGCCACAGAAATTCTGGATCCTCAGATACCTACAGATGGACATTTGGACAGTAGGCATTACATAAGTAATGTAGCCAACCATGTTTGTCCCTTCATGCTACACTTTAGGACACTTGAAGGATAATGCAGAGTGATTCCAGGACCATGACTGAGTTTGTTTTGCTTCTCTGTCATTCATAATCCCCAGATCTTAATCCATTAGAGCATCTCCTGATCAGGGAAGAATGAACGTCAGTACCTCCATCTGTTTTGTGAAGTGTGAGAACCTGTCCTGTCCACAGTGCTGGGCCAAGATTTCAGCAGAATGATAAACTGCAGTGGTTCTGAAGGCTAAAGGCGGTTCAACTGCTGCTGGATCACTGTCTTGAATAAAGTGGCCATTCAGTGTACTTGTGGTGAAAGCTGAAGACAGCAACCACACCTGTGTCTCAAACCCATGTCCTACATGTCTCAAACCCATGTCCTTCATATCTCATGTCTCAAACCCATGTCTCAAAGCCAGGTTGCGTTATCAATAAAGTTTCCCTCCTCGGGATTTTTGGATTAAGCAGTTTCTGCCTCGGTTACCGAACCTGCTTCAATACATTGTTACTGTTAAAAATGCACTTCCAATAAAGTGAGTATTGGAAAATTTTATTTTGCTGCTGAATGTAACTACTAAAGTAACTTGTAATTTAACGTAGTTACTTTTAAAATCAAGTAATATGTAACGTAACTAAGTTACTTTTAAAAGGAGTAATCAGTAATCGGATTACTTTCTCAAGGTAACTTAGCCATCACTGTATATGTCTCATGTCTCAAACCCATGTCCTTCATGTCTCATGTCTCAAACCCATGTCCTACATGTCTCATGTTTCAAACCCATGTCCTACAGGTAGTAAACATGTCTCCCGACTTCTGTACCATAGAGCCAGCTTTCTGGGACAATGGCCAGAGCACCATTTCACATACCTGAGTGACATATATATCTCAAATATAATATAATAAATAAAATATATGTGTGTGTGTGGATGATTGTGTGGGTGGACGGTAACTAACTTGTGGAAGTCCTGTGAGGACAATCTGTGCAAGAGCTTGTTTGTAATCAAGATCCATATGTGTCTCATCCAATTCAGTTACCGATCTGCTTACTTTCCTTATCTTACACTATACAAACGTGCATGGAACATACAACTGCTGTTGTAATTAGAATTAGGCTAAGTTGCTATCTGAGGCTGGCTGGATATATTCTGTAGTGTGAAGGCTTTAACAATGCGGCTTTAAATATTTTAATTGGCTCAGTCTGTGGTCAGGGCAGGGAGGACCGATGTGATGAAGGGCCACTCACACAAAAGGAGAGAAGAACAAGAACAACTCAGACAGGAGGAGCTGTCACTACAGCAACTCAGAGAGAAGGAGCCGTCCCTACAACTGTCAATCCAGCTCAGAGAGAAGGGGCCGTCCCTACAACTGTCAGTCCAGCTCAGAGAGAGGGGGCCTTCCCTACAACTGTCAGTCCAGCTCAGAGAGAGGGGGCCGTCCCTACAACTGGAATCACTTTAAATCCCACCCAACCATCCTGCTGCTTGAATGGACAATTAAATTAGCAGATTTGAGGATTTGTGTTAATGGCGAGATCAGATCCCATAACAGCTAATGAAACATCCCTTTGAACAGTTAGGCAGATCAGAATATGTGTGTACATACTTGTACACAGGTCTTGTGGGTGGCTGAGTGGTGTCTTTCTCTTCTGTTAGGCTAGGTTCCAGATAGCCACCAAGCTCAGATCTAATTAGCTTTCACTGCTGTAACCAAACAACCTCCACCAGCCAATCAGCAGGAACTTAGATGTGGTGGGCAGCAGACATGGTGGGCAGCAGACGTGGTGGGCAATGTCAGTTTGTTTGCCCACAGGACCCAAAGCTCCTTGGAAGGTGTTCGTAGACCTGCATCCGAGCCGCCCATCTGAGCCTCTCGGTCAGGGCCTCTTGCCTCTTACCTTCTTGTTTAGGGCAGATAAACAAGAGGAAGCTTGTGTCTGAAGATGTCCTTCAGGAGTAGAAGCTCCATGATAAACAACTCCCTTATCTGTAAATATAAGTAAATTAGTATCTTATTTTGAAACATTTGCCTGAGATTGTTGCAACCAAAAGTATACTCTCTTGATATGAAAAAAATATTTCCTTGGAAATAATCCAGATTAGCATTTAAAGGCAGTTCTGGGTAATTAGGCTTTGGGTAACCACAGTATTGATCCAGAACGTCAGGAAATGTACACGAGTCTTTGTTTACAGGTTCTGTGGTGGTGAAACGGTGCTTTCAGTGTGAGAGCTTCTCTCTCACTTATTGGCTTGCGGAAAACCAGGATGCTAATCATAAACATAGCTGTTGCTAACATCACTACTGCTATTGCATTCTGCCAACCGAAAGGCTGCTAAGTTGCTATGTCTGATATTACTCTGCATTATCACTAGTGCTCGTTAGCATGGTTGAAAAACACGTGGTGTGGAAGTGCTTTTGTTAGGTGAAAGCATCATGGTTTGGTTAGTATGATATTCACTACGTAGCCTGCTAGCTGATAGCAATGGGCTAATGAAGTAACTTCCTCCTTTGTAATTCCTCGCTAAAGTCAGAGTCAAGAGACTTGACAGTCACCCTGGAAACATCTGCAGTGAATCTGATTGGTGCTGCAAGAAAAAATAATCTGGCTGCTGTGCATGTGTGACGTCTTTGTTGTGGTTTCGGCCTGCAGGATTCAAGTCTTTTGCGGTCTGGTATTTGAAGCGTTGTCCTCACTGCGAACGAAGGGCCAGTCTGTTTTATGCTGTGCGTCCAGCCAACCTGTCTCTGGGCTGTCTCTCACCTGGGTCCGACTGGCAGGCGTGCTCTGACCACAGCTCCTCGCCAGCAAACTGTGCTTATATAATATAAATGGACCCTTTACACTTTAGCCACTATGTAGCTATTAAGTGGTGGAGCAGAAGAAGTGTGGCTGCCTGCTCCACCACGGTGAGTGGAGAGCTCAGCAGCTGGGTGGCACTGTTCCTGCCCCTGGCCACTGGCCCCTAGAGAGCTGGAGCAGGTGACCTGCCCGATTAGAAGTGAACAGAAAGACGGTGATGGTGCTGCAGAGCTTAGCTCTCCTGTTCACGTCTCTCTCCACCTCTCTCCCTTCTCCCTCTTTCCTCCTCTGTCTTTATCTCTCTATCTTTTTATTTTCTCTTTAAAACCTACCTCATTTATTATTTTATCAAATTGCCTAAAGAGGTTTCTGCATTGTGTCTGCAGTGGTCATGGTGTTCCTAGCTGTGAGTTGGAACTTTTTGTCCTTATTGGACTGCGCTGACTATTCGTGTGTCGCTGACGCCCCCACACGTGGTCCGTAGAAAACCGTTTGGACGTTCAAACAGAAGTTTATCTCTACCAGACACAGACAGTACAGTTTAACCTCAGAAAGGATCAGCAGACTATGAACCCTCTGACCCCTGACCTCTCACACAAGCTCTGCTGCGCTACATTTAACCAGATACCAAACTCTGCAGGTGCAGTGACTCATTCCTGTGTGATGGGTCTGGAGAGCTCTGGTTATTTTTGTTATGGACACTGTCTCTCTGTGTGTAGTGAGGTGTTGGCTTAGAGAGATGGGTGAGACAGGTGAGAGACAGGTGAGGGGGGTGAGACAGGAGAGATGTGTAGGGAAGCTGTCTAGTCTGTTGTTGAGCTCACTAGTTTATCGTCATGCCCACAAGTTATTCCCTGAAATGATTCCTGTGTGAAATCGCAAATACTTTTTCACGTCAAATACGTGTTCCCTCTCATTTTGGAGGATGGCAGGTTCATTTTCACCCTTCTACGGTTAAACGCGGGCGTTAACTTCAATGCAGGCATAATTTATGACCCAATGTCATCAGTCATGACCCCTTGTCTTAATGGGCTAGTTTTAGAAATGTCACTGTTTCTGTAAAGTGTTCAAATGAGCATCCCATACCTTATGGGGTCAGGGGTCAATTTGGAAGTACCGGAAACATCTCCTGTTAAGACACCCACCTCTATGACAACGGTGATGATGTAAGCTGTACATATGAAGCTGAAGTTGTTTATTAAGTCTCTTCTCTCATCTTTGTGTGGGTGTCATTAGTGTTTGGACCGATTTGCCCCTCCTGTGAACTTTGCTGCAGGTGTGATTCAGTACTGGGCTGAAACTGGTCATATTACGCCCTCTGTTGGTCAGCTTATGTACTTTGCACATCATCATAATATCCAGATCCATTCAAATGTAAAGAGGATGTTGCAGTAATTCTTCTAAGGTTCTTTAGTAAGTTTCATATTATGTTTGCATGTGCTGCTCACTGTCCTCTGCAGAGTCACACCCTCAAGTAACATCACCTGCTGGCCTCATATCCCTCACCTGCTACTCTCACATCTCACATCCCTCACCTGCTGATCTCACATCTCACATCACTCACCTGCTGATCTCACATCCTTCACTTGCTGATCTCACATCCCTCACCTGCTGGTCTCACATCCCCCACCTGCTGATCTCACATCACTCACCTGCTGATCTCACATCCCTCACCTGCTGGTCTCACATCCTTCACCTGCTGATCTCACATCCCTCACCTGCTGCTCTCACATCCTTCACCTGCTACTCTCACATCCCCCACCTGCTGATCTCACATCCTTCACCTGCTGATCTCACATCCCTCACCTGCTGATCTCACATCCCTCACCTGCTGATCTCACATCCCTCACCTGCTGCTCTCACATCCTTCACCTGCTGATCTCACATCCCTCACCTGCTGCTCTCACATCCTTCACCTGCTACTCTCACATCCCCCACCTGCTGATCTCACATCCTTCACCTGCTGATCTCACATCCCTCACCTGCTGCTCTCACATCCTTCACCTGCTGATCTCACATCCCTCACCTGCTGCTCTCACATCCCCCACCTGCTACTCTCACATCCCCCACCTGCTGATCTCACATCCTTCACCTGCTGATCTCACATCCCTCACCTGCTGGTCTCACATCCCCCACCTGCTGATCTCACATCCCTCACCTGCTGGTCTCAAATCCCTCACCTGCTGCTCTCACATCACTCACCTGCTGCTCTCACATCACTCACCTGCTGATCTCAAATCCTTCACCTGCTGATCTCACATCCCCCACCTGCTGATCTCACATCCCTCACCTGCTGGTCTCACATCCCTCACCTGCTGATCTCACATCCCTCACCTGCTGATCTCACATCCTTCACCTGCTGATCTCACATCCCCCACCTGCTGATCTCACATCCCCCACCTGCTGATCTCACATCCCTCACCTGTTGCTCTCACATCCCTCACCTGCTGATCTCACATCCCTCACCTGCTGATCTCACATCCCCCACCTGCTGGTCTCACATCCTTCACCTGCTGCTCTCACATCCCTCACCTGCTGATCTCACATCCCTCACCTGCTGCTCTCACATCCCTCACCTGCTGATCTCACATCCCTCACCTGCTGGTCTCACATCCTTCACCTGCTGATCTCACATCCCTCACCTGCTGATCTCACATCACTCACCTGCTGCTCTCACATCCCTCACCTGCTGATCTCACATCACTCACCTGCTGCTCTCACATCCCTCACCTGCTGATCTCACATCCTTCACCTGCTGATCTCACATCCCTCACCTGCTGATCTCACATCCCTCACCTGCTGGTCTCACATCCTTCACCTGCTGATCTCACATCCCTCACCTGCTGCTCTCACATCACTCACCTGCTGCTCTCACATCCCTCACCTGCTGATCTCACATCACTCACCTGCTGCTCTCACATCCCTCACCTGCTGATCTCACATCCTTCACCTGCTGATCTCACATCCCTCACCTGCTGATCTCACATCCCTCACCTGCTGGTCTCACATCCTTCACCTGCTGATCTCACATCCCTCACCTGCTGCTCTCACATCACTCACCTGCTGCTCTCACATCACTCACCTGCTGATCTCAAATCCTTCACCTGCTGATCTCACATCCCCCACCTGCTGATCTCACATCCCTCACCTGCTGATCTCACATCCCTCACCTGCTGATCTCACATCCCTCACCTGCTGATCTCACATCCTTCACCTGCTGATCTCACATCCCCCACCTGCTGCTCTCACATCCCTCACCTGCTACTCTCACATCTCACATCCCTCACCTGCTGATCTCACATCCCTCACCTGCTCACATCCCTCACCTGCTGATCTCACATCCCTCACCTGCTGATCTCACATCCCTCACCTGCTGATCTCACATCCCTCACCTGCTCACATCCTTCACCTGCTACTCTCACATCCCTCACCTGCTGATCTCACATCCCTCACCTGCTGATCTCACATCACTCACCTGTCCTGCACCTGTCTGTCACATATACCCCATGGTCCATGAGCAACATGCTCTCAGCTGCCTCATGAACTCCACCCCAGATGGGCAGCTTGGTCCCCTCTGTTGGTCTTCCACTTTATTTACCAATAAAGGATTTAATATAATGAGTCCTTGAACTTGTTCTGACAAGGCGATTGGCACATGGTGCATTTTGCTGCAAAGGACAATGACTTCCATACAGTTCTAAAGGGTTTCTAAAAGTTTACAAGAAATGCTTTAAATTTTAGCATGTCTCCTCTACAGAACTCACACAAGGACTACACACACAGTCACTGATGCAAAAATGACATGGTTGTAGATGCCAACACTGCACACCAGATGTTTGTTTACAAGTGTAGATATAATCACAATGTCCTCAGTGAGGATGTACTGACAGACAGATGGACTGACCTGCGTTCATTTATAGAATGAAAGAGGGTAATCAAGACAGCATCTGTGCTTTGATGCATAAGGCTGGAAACATTGAAATACACTGGCTTGATTTTGTGCAACATAAAGCCTGAGAGTCTACTCATGGTTCAAATAAACTTGATTCCCATTCATTTAATTAAATATGTATACATTTTGAGCATATATAATTTTCTATACTAAATATGAATAATAGATATTTACTAGTGTGTAAACTTTGTGTAAATTGAACGATTACACTAATTTCATTCAGAGGGCACGTCAGGTTCAGTGACCAACTAACAGGAACTAAACGACAGGGCACATACATACACGCTAACATGACAGACAGGGCACATACACACACGCTAACATGACAGACAGGGCACATACACACACGCTAACATGACAGACAGAGCACATACACACACGCTAACATGACAGACAGGGCACATACACACACGCTAACATGACAGACAGGGCACATACACACACGCTAACATGACAGACAGGGCACATACACACACGCTAACATGACAGACAGGGCACATACACACACGCTAACATGACAGACAGGGCACATACACACACGCTAACATGACAGACAGGCAGTGGCGCAAAAAGGGGGTATGCAGCGTATGCGACGCATAGGGGCGCTGCACTAGAGGGGGCGCCAAATCGATGCTGGAAAATTATTTGCCGAGTTAGTGGGGTGTGGGCGTGGAGTGCGGGGGGCGCCGAGTATGTTCGCATACACCTCAGAAAGTATGTAGTTGCAACCCTGCAGACAGGGCACATATACACACACTAACATGACAGACAGGGCACATACATACACGCTAACATGACAGACAGGGCACATATACACACGCTAACAGGATAGACAGGGCACATATACACACACGAACAGGACAGGACAGACAGGGCACATATACACACACTAACAGGAACACAAGAGGCAGGGGGAACACATAATAAGCTAATGAGGGGGTGTGGCCACACATGGGCAGAGTAAACACCTGCAAATGGTAAGACATTGAACAGAAAGACACAGACCACGGTCGCACGTGACGTGAATGTTGGACACGTGGGGCGTACTGTGATGTCAAACAGGGTAATAAAATATTACTGGCCTAAAAAAATCAGCATTTTGATTTATAATAGCCCATCTTTCTGCAAAGTTATGACAAAAATTTTTTTAGTTCATTTAGTTTACTTAAAATTAGTTATTAATTAAACAACAATTCACTTTTGACTTAGCTTCTTGTGATTGGCTTGTGTTGGTATTGTGTAATTTGTTCTTTTGTTAAGATGTGCTGTTAGCATTTAGAGTGTGCGTGCATGTGTACATGTATTAAAATCTCACTTAGGCATTAGGACCCATTACAACTACCCGTGTGCTACCACGCACAGTTTAGAGGAGAGGGATAGAGTGAGATTGGGGAGGGGCTTGGAGTGAGATTGCTGAGGGGTTTGATGCAAGATTGGGGAGGGGCTTGTAGTAAGATTGGGGATGGGCTTGTAGTGAGATTGGGGAGATGCTTGTAGTGAGATCAGGGAGGGGTTTGAAGTGTGTTCTGCCCTGACTAGACCTCACTTAATTTTCAGTTCACTGCATGATCACACATATAAAATGTGGTCAGGGCCAGCAGGGACTCCTCATCATCACATAAGCAGAAGCTTCTCATTTTCACTTACAGGTCACCTTTATACCAGCCAGGAAAGGTCTTGGCCCAGTGACTCACATGCCAGCCTGCACACACGAGAACACAGCCAGCCCACACACACATGTTCCATTAGACAACGTTAGTTGGGGTGTTTGGGCTCTTAGTGTAGTCGACAGTGCCAATGAGCTTAGTTGTAGAGGTCACTCCTGTTTACTGTATGTGTGAAGTTGTTCAGGGTACATCAACAGCACAACAGTTCAGATGACTTTATTGCTTGTTTTGTGAAGTACAGACAGTGTCAGCATGTCAGTGGTTCAGAACCCACCATTCTTGGTTCTAAACATTTGCTTTTATAGTATATATATAGTGAGCACAACTGTCAAAAGATTACAGAATATTGAAGGATTAACAGGAGACGATACCATAAAAAATACAGAAATACAGGCCGATTAGGAGAGAAAAACTAACCTGATTTAAGGTGTTGTCAGTCTCTGTGAGTGAAAGATACTGTTGGACATGTATGTTGTGAGTTGTGTATGTTGTGGGTTGTGTATGTTTTATGTTGCGAGTTGTGTATGTTGTAATCTCCTTGGGTTGTAACGCTGGGTCGGGCCCATGTTGTCCCCCTGTGATGGTCAAGCGCATCAAAACCAGTGAGAGCACCCAACACACAAAGGTTAAGACACAGAGGTGTGGAGGCTATGCAGTGGACACATCCAGATACTGTGTGTGTGAGTGTGTGTATATATGTGTGTGAGTGTATGTGAGGCGGACTCTCGCTCAGTCTGGGAGAGGAGTATGTATCGCTGGCTGTGCGCGTGCTTTCTTGGCAGTGGTGTTCTCTCCCCTGTGGCGTGCGGGACGTCTCCTGCTGGGAGGAAGGGCGTCTGTGTTGCACCCATGCTGTGCTACCGCAGGTTCTCAAGCTGTGACAACATCCTGTTGCTGCTGCTCAGGTGGAAGGGATGCTTGGTGCCCCCGCAGGCTCTCGTGGGTAGTGCAGTCCCTGTGTCAGGTGTGCTGGACTCACCTGTTTCAGGGAGTCTTTGTGGGTTCTTGCTCTGTTGCATGGCTGTTGGGATGTTTCCACGTCACTGTGCTGCATTTTTCCGTGTCAGATGGGCACCAGTACTGCCTCAGTTGTGCAGGAGTGAGGAAGAGATCAGGCAGCAGGAGGGGAAGTGGGCCCTCTACAGGCTGCTTTGGGATATTGCACAATCCACTCAATACTGCACGAACGTGAATGTGGTGACACTTTCCCAGGGAGAGGAAGCTTAGCAATAGAACTGAAACCAAACAAGCAAAGTACACAAGGAGCACCAGAACAGGGGACAGTGGACTGACACTGGGAACACAGACAGGGGACAGTGGACTGACACTGGGAGCACAGACAGGGGACAGTGGACTGACACTGGGTGCACAGACAGGGGACAGTGGACTGACACTGGGAGTACAGACAGGGGACAGTGGACTGACACTGGGAGTACAGACAGGGGACAGTGGACTGACACTGGGAACACAGACAGGGGACAGTGGACTGACACTGGGAGTACAGACAGGGGACAGTGGACTGACACTGGGAACACAGACAGGGGACAGTGGACTGACACTGGGAGTACAGACAGGGGACAGTGGACTGACACTGGGAGTACAGACAGGGGACAGTGGACTGACACTGGGAGCACAGACAGGGGACAGTGGACTGACACTGGGAACACAGACAGGGGACAGTGGACTGACACTGGGAGTACAGACAGGGGACAGTGGACTGACACTGGGAGTACAGACAGGGGACAGTGGACTGACACTGGGAACACAGACAGGGGACAGTGGACTGACACTGGGAACACAGACAGGGGACAGTGGACTGACACTGGGAGTACAGACAGGGGACAGTGGACTGACACTGGGAGCACAGACAGGGGACAGTGGACTGACACTGGGAACACAGACAGGGGACAGTGGACTGACACTGGGAGTACAGACAGGGGACAGTGGACTGACACTGGGAGCACAGACAGGGGACAGTGGACTGACACTGGGATCACAGACAGGGGACAGTGGACTGACACTGGGAGTACAGACAGGGGACAGTGGACTGACACTGGGAGCACAGACAGGGGACAGTGGACTGACACTGGGAGCACAGACAGGGGACAGTGGACTGACACTGGGAACACAGACAGGGGACAGTGGACTGACACTGGGAGTACAGACAGGGGACAGTGGACTGACACTGGGAACACAGACAGGGGACAGTGGACTGACACTGGGAGTACAGACAGGGGACAGTGGACTGACACTGGGAGCACAGACAGGGGACAGTGGACTGACACTGGGAGTACAGACAGGGGACAGCTCCCTAGATCACTTTCCAGCCAAGCTAAGCCTACCTGTACACTGAAGTACTATGTCAGTGAGATTCTCCACTGAAGCCTTTAGTTTGGATCATGAAAAGCTGTCTGTCTGGAGTCTAATCCTGGTGAACCTGAAACGGTGTGAGTAGACGCGTCCACAGAAGCAGGGAGACGTGTGTCTGTGGCTCTGGGACTGTGTCTCTCAGCTGGTTCAGTTAGTTCTACAAAGTGTCAGCTACAGGAGATCAGCTCAGGGCCGTATAAAGAGTGTTTTACATGTATGTTTTGTGTGTGTGTGTGTGTGTGTGTGGGAGAGAGAGAATGAGGGGTGGTGTAGGAATGGTGTCTGTGTGAGTGTGTGTTATCCGCTATAACAGTGGTTCCCAAAGTGGGGGGCGCGCCCCCTAGGTGGGGCGCGGAGCTATTGCAGGGGGGGCGCGGAGCTTGAAAGTAAAACGTGCACATGTGTCAATTTAGGGATGCACCGATTCCGATATTAATATCTGAAAAAAATCTAGATCGGGTATCGGGGACAATGTGACCGATCCATAAAAACAGATCTATTCAGGCAAATTCTATGCTTGTATTGCTTGCCTTTCGGAGTTAGTTCAACCTTAATACTCGCGCTGGTGGTATTCCACTTATTTGCTGGTTGACCAAAATAAACCTGGGCTACAGCAATACTTCACTGTTCATACATGAACTGGTGAGTTGTCCAAAGCTCATTTAATGCGTTACTTACAGAAATAAAATAAAGAGCAGTGGTCTGACTCGGTCTACGGCAGAAAGCTAAAAAAAACAATATTCCATACGCGCGCTCCACTCGCTCCCTTAAAGAGACAGTAGCCTACACATATTTCTGGCCGTTACATGCTTTGTGCTCTGCGTGATGTCTGCGCTTGCAAACTAGCCGCATATGTATTGCTGTTTCTCTTATTTCATCTCCTTATTTATTTAAAATTATATTTAGAATTCTTGAACCATTTAAAAGGTTTCTTACAGTTTATTTTTTTCATGTTTAACCAAAGTTGTGAACCTATTGTTTTTGTAAGTTTTCAACACATCCCTAGTCAGTATGGGGGGGGGGGCGCAAAAATATTCTCATCTACTACAGGGGGGCATGGCAGAAAAAGTTTGGGAACCACTGCGCTATAAGATTGAGGATAGAAAGTAACCCTGCAGCTCTGTGAATGAATCGAGGGTTCCATCAAAACTGAAACATACATACATTCACATACACACACTCAAACATAAACACACAAATGCACACACACAAACAGGCACAGTGCAGGAGAAACAGCTGCTGTTGCTGCACACCAGCATACCTGAACACCAGCACACCTGCACCTCAGCACACCTGCATACCTCAGCACACCTGCATACCTCAGCACACCTGTACCTCAGCACACCTGCATACCTCAGCACACCAGCACACCTGCACCCCAGCACACCAGCAGGTGGGCAGCCCACTGCTGCTCTTGGACGTGATTGGATTGTGCTGATGGTGTGGGGCTGATGGGTGCACGCCTGGTGACACAACTGCACCATGTCTTCAAAGATCTGCTGCAGTCAATGGCCCAGGCTGTGGGACAAAGTGTGTGTGTGTGTGTGTGTGTGTACGTACGTGTGTGAGATATGATGTGTGGTTGTTGTGAGCATGGGCAATGCTGTGTGTGAAAACATTAAATAGTATTAGTATGGAAGTCCAGTACTGAGTCATGGAGGAGTGGACATCCCCTCTCCCTCCCTCCTGTCTGGAGAGCACCTGGACTGGGGGGTCCCCAATCTCCCTCATCACCTGGACTGGGGGGTCCCCAATCTCCCTCATCACATGGACTGGGGGGTCCCCTCTCTCCCTCATCACCTGGACTGGGGGGTCCCCAATCTCCCTCATCACATGGACTGGGGGGTCCCCAATCTCCCTCATCACATGGACTGGGGGGTCCCCAATCTCCCTCATCACATGGACTGTTTCTCTATTGGACTGTGCCAGTGACCACATACCTGTGACTACATCACTGTGACCACGTACCTGTGAGCATGTACTCGTGACAGGGTGGAGAGGTGGAGACAGGGTGGAGAGGCATACTTAAGTCAACGAAGACGTGCTAATCAGACCAGCAGTACAGTAGACCCTTTAACTAAGGGAGGCCCATCTACACAGTCTGCCTCTTACAAAACCCTGGAGACTCCTCCACCCGTAATTACTCTACATCCTGCCTTTTGGTGCTGGCCTGTTATCCATACAGTATAATGACACCCAGTCTTCTTATCCATACAGTATAATGGCGCCGGGCAGTGGGTTGAAGGCTGCACGGATGCCTTTATTCCTGCTCATTACTGTTCCTGGAATGGGTCGGTAACATAAAATAGGTTCATCTGGGACCTGATGGTTTGGCCGAGCAAACCTAAATTTAAGTGCACGTCTTTGGTCTTTGGTTTGTGTAATTTATGATTGACTGTGATCAGCCATTCATGGTCACACTGTTTGTGTGTGTTACAGAACAGGCCGCCGGCGGTTCAGGGCCCCCAACCCCAGACCCATTCTCCGGCCTGTATGAACCCGAACCCCGCCCTGATGAGCTCGCCCTGGGTAAGACAGAGAGGCCCTGCTCCCCAACACTCTGTCTGTTCACCCATCTGCTTTGCTACACCCACCACACCCATGCTGCATTCTTTATCTCTTGGTTGTCTTGCATTACCTGAGCGTGGATGGAAGTGCCAGTCCCTCTTAACCTCCCACACAGGTGTGTCACACATGCCTGACCATGCTTACAGATTCCTCCCTAGGGGGAGGAGTAAGTGGAAGTGTGGGAGGGGCCCAGTGCCACATGATGTCATTGCCTTGCCTGGCTCCTCCCTCACCTGCTGCTTGCTGTCATTCACTCTCATGTCTTATTGATTATTCTGAAGGCATGACAGGAGGGCAGAGGTTCTGTCACGCATACGCAGGCCCGTATGCGCTCAGCTTTGCAGGCCCAAATGCGCACAGCTGCAAACACCACACACACAGCTGCACACACGGCTGCACACACCACACACACATCTGCACACATTACATACATAGCTGCACACATCATACACACACAGCTGCACACATCACACACACGGCTGCACACATCACACACACACAGCGGCAAATACAGCTCCACACATCACACACACAGCTGCACACATTACATACACAGCTGCACTCATCACACACACAGCTGCACACATTACACACACACAGTTGCACACACCACACACACATCTGCACACATCACACACACAGCTGCACACATCACACACACGGCTGCACACATCACACATGCACAGCTGCACACACATCTGCACACATTACACACACACAGCTGCATTCATAACACACACAGATGCACACATCACACACACACACAGCGGCAAATACAGCTGTACACATCACACACACAGCTGCATTCATCACACACACAGCTGCATTAATCACACACACAGCTGCACACATCACACACACACACAGCGGCAAATACAGCTGTACACATCACACACACAGCTGCACACATCACACACACACACAGCGGCAAATACAGCTGTACACATCACACACACAGCTGCATTCATCACACACACAGCTGCACACATCACACACACACAGCGGCAAATACAGCTGTACACATCACACACACAGCTGCATTCATCACACACACAGCTGCACACATCACACACACACACAGCGGCAAATACAGCTGTACACATCACACACACAGCTGCACACATCACACACACACACACAGCGGCAAATACAGCTGTACACATCACACACACAGCTGCATTCATCACACACACAGCTGCACACATCACACACACAGCTGCATTCATCACACACACAGCTGCATTCATCACACACACAGCTGCACACATCACACACACACAGCGGCAAATACAGCTGTACACATCACACACACAGCTGCATTCATCACACACACAGCTGCACACATCACACACACACACAGCAGCAAATACAGCTGTACACATCACACACACAGCTGCATTCATCACACACACAGCTGCACAAATCACACACACAGCTGCATTCATCACACACACAGCTGCATTCATCACACACACAGCTGCACACATCACACACACACACACAGCGGCAAATACAGCTGTACACATCACACACACAGCTGCATTCATCACACACACAGCTGCACACGTCACACACACAGCTGCATTCATCACACACAAACAGCTGCACACATCACACACAAACAGCTGCATTCATCACACACACAGATGCACACATCAAACACACACACACACACACATCACACACATCACACACATCTGCACACATTACACACACACAGCTGCACACATCACACAAACAGCTGCACACATTACACACACACAGCTGCACACATCACACACACAGCTGCATTCATCACACACACACAGCTGCACACATCACACACACACATCTGCACACATTACACACACACAGCTGCACACATCACACACACAACTGCACACATCACACACAAACAGCTGCACACATCACACACACGGCTGCACACATCACACACACTCACAGCGGCAAATACAGCTGCATTCATCACACACACACAGCTGCACACATCACACACACATCTGCACACATTACACACACACAGCTGCACACATCACACACACAGCTGCACACATCACACACAAACAGCTGCACACATCACACACACGGCTGCACACATCACACACACACAGCGGCAAATACAGCTGTACACATCACACACACAGCTGCATTCATCACACACGCAGCTGCACACATCTCTCACACACACACAGCGGCGAATACAGCTGTACACATCACACACACAGCTGCATTCATCACACACACAGCTGCACACATCACACACACAGCTGCACACATCACACACACAGCTGCATTCATCACACACACAGCTGCATTCATCACACACACACACAGCGGCAAATACAGCTGTACACATCACACACACAGCTGCATTCATCACACACACAGCTGCACATATCACACACACAGCTGCATTCATCACACACAAACAGCTGCACACATCACACACAAACAGCTGCATTCATCACACACACAGATGCACACATCAAACACACACACACACACACATCACACACATCTGCACACATTACACACACACAGCTGCACACATCACACACACAGCTGCACACATTACACACACACACAGCGGCAAATACAGCTGTACACATCACACACACAGCTGCATTCATCACACACACAGCTGCACACATCACACACACAGCTGCATTCATCACACACACAGCTGCATTCATCACACACACAGCTGCACACATCACACACACACACAGCAGCAAATACAGCTGTACACATCACACACACAGCTGCATTCATCACACACACAGCTGCACACATCACACACACAGCTGCATTCATCACACACAAACAGCTGCACACATCACACACACTCACAGCGGCAAATACAGCTGCATTCATCACACACACACAGCTGCACACATCACACACACATCTGCACACATTACACACACACAGCTGCACACATCACACACACAGCTGCACACATCACACACACAGCTGCACACATCACACACAAACAGCTGCACACATCACACACACGGCTGCACACATCACACACACACAGCGGCAAATACAGCTGTACACATCACACACACAGCTGCATTCATCACACACACAGCTGCACACATCACACACACAGCTGCACACATCACACACACAGCTGCATTCATCACACACACAGCTGCATTCATCACACACACAGCTGCACACATCACACACACACACAGCGGCAAATACAGCTGTACACATCACACACACAGCTGCATTCATCACACACACAGCTGCACATATCACACACACAGCTGCATTCATCACACACAAACAGCTGCACACATCACACACAAACAGCTGCATTCATCACACACACAGATGCACACATCAAACACACACACACATCACACACATCTGCACACATTACACACACACAGCTGCACACATCACACACACAGCTGCACACATTACACACACACACAGCGGCAAATACAGCTGTACACATCACACACACAGCTGCATTCATCACACACACAGCTGCACACATCACACACACAGCTGCATTCATCACACACACAGCTGCATTCATCACACACACAGCACACATCACACACACACACAGCAGCAAATACAGCTGTACACATCACACACACAGCTGCATTCATCACACACACAGCTGCACACATCACACACACAGCTGCATTCATCACACACAAACAGCTGCACACATCACACACAAACAGCTGCATTCATCACACACACAGATGCACACATCAAACACACACACACACACATCACACACATCTGCACACATTACACACACACAGCTGCACACATCACACACACAGCTGCACACATTACACACACACAGCTGCACACATCACACTCACAGCTGCATTCATCACACACACACAGCTGCACACATCACACACACATCTGCACACATTACACACACACAGCTGCACACATCACACACACAACTGCACACATCACACACAAACAGCTGCACACATCACACACACGGCTGCACACATCACACACACTCACAGCGGCAAATACAGCTGCATTCATCACACACACACAGCTGCACACATCACACACACATCTGCACACATTACACACACACAGCTGCACACATCACACACACAGCTGCACACATCACACACAAACAGCTGCACACATCACACACACGGCTGCACACATCACACACACACACAGCGGCAAATACAGCTGTACACATCACACACACAGCTGCATTCATCACACACACAGCTGCACACATCACACACACAGCTGCATTCATCACACACAAACAGCTGCACACATCACACACAAACAGCTGCATTCATCACACACACAGATGCACACATCACACACACACACGCACACATCACACACATCTGCACACATTACACACACACAGCTGCACACATCATACACACAGCTGCACACATTACACACACAGCTGCACACATGACACACACACAGCTGCATTCATCACACACACACAGCTGCACACATCACACACACATCTGCACACATTACACACACACAGCTGCACACATCACACACACAGCTGCACACATCACACACAAACAGCTGCACACATCACACACACGGCTGCACACATTACACACACACAGCTGCATTCATCGCACACACACAGCTGCTAGACAAACATGGCCTCTCAACTGTATTCTGCTCCATTCATGTTTTGCTCCTCTTCCTCCCATCATCCCTCCTCCTCCTCTTCCTCCTCGCCACAGTACCACTACCAGGATGACGAGTCTTTGCCACCGGAGCACAACTTCCCACGGCTCACCAACGAGGTGCGGTCGCCCGAGCTGGTGCACGTGTCCGAGAAGAATCTGTCGGAGATCGAGAATGTGCACGGATACGTCTCTCATTCTCACATCTCACCACTGAAGGTCGGTGACTTCACCACCCACCACACCCTGAGAGCCCACTGCCATGGACTGACTCTCTGTCTGTCGGTGTGTGTCTCCCTCTCTCTCTGTTTCTCTCTGACCTACCGTTTGCTTCTGCCACAAACCCTCTCTCAGTCATTCATTCTCTCAGCCATCCCTCATCCTACACAGACCCAGGTGTTAGTGAACAAGGCTCCGACCTTAGTGCCACATCTGTTAGTCTAGTCACCTCCGCCCGCTGGAGCGGCTACTGGAGAGGTCAAACTCCAGGGTGAACTACCACACCGCCAGCCACGACGCTGCACCTCCACCCACAGCTGTATAAAGGAGCAGGGTGTGTCTCCACCTCTGTCCACTCAGCAGGTGAACAGATGAGCTGTCAGCCCTGTGGCGTGCCTCCCTGTCGGGGAGTGCCATGCCCCACCCCTTCCTCCCCAGTACAGCAGCTGCTACTACAGATGGCACCTGCACTCCGCAGGGTACCTTCTGTGGTGACATCCTTCCCAGCATGTCTGAGGGCCCTGGAGGTTTTATTTATTCTTTTTTTTTAGACTTAGGCAGCTATGTGGGGCTATATGCAAACAATTTGAATGGTAAATGGCTGAATGACTACGTCTGATAGTATCTTGTTGCAATGTAGATGGCCAACACTAGATGGCAACACAGCACTTGATCAGGCCACTGGACTGAGTGTAGCTTGTGGCTATAAATTCTGAGATTTACGCTAAGCAGGCTTGAACTTTGTATGTCATTAGCCTCATAGATATCATGTTGAATCTATTTTTCCTGCCAAAATGAAATGTAATTGTAACTGGCTCAGAAAGGAAAAACCACATTGATTCAGGATTTACAATACATGGTGGTATAAGGCCATTTTGCTGATTATATCGTTATTCAAATAACGTGCAGTATTTTTTTCTGAACTCTGCAGTGTCTAAGAGACTTAAACCCTCTCTGATTATACTCCATCCACCAAACCGCTGCAGATGAGTGTGAAGCTAGCATTATGGAGCTATTTTGTTGCCAAAATGTTCTAAATAAACAGGACATACTCTGTAAAATATACTATTATTTTTATTATTATTATACTATTATACTATTTTTATATATAAAACAAACACAACATGCTGTACAAATTAAACCATGACTTATAAATACAAAATGCGATTGTTGTAAATTCATGTTACTTTCAAACACTTAACAAACAAATCTACAAAAATATGTTTTACAAAAATATTCCCATGATATGATTCGCAAATACATACATGTTGCCCAACATGTTGTGTGTAGATCAAGTGACTTTTGGCACACTTTTTGCAGAAGCCTTCTGTAGAGATTTTCTCCCAAATACACACTGCCATCGTACGAACACATCACTCCTGAACAGTAGATGCCGCTTGCTACAGTTAACTTTAGGCCATGACAGGGGCGCAGATGGCACTGTGGACGGGGGGGACATGTCCCCTCCAGATTTATATTGACCCCATCCGAAATCTAGCATCTACAAGCATAAACGTATATATTGTACAGCTTGGTCCCCCTCACTTCAGAATTTCCATCTGCGCCGATGGGCCATGGTAATGGTACATTATTTGTGAGGGGAAACAGGAATGAACCAGGAGTCACAGATAAAGTTAAATTATAGGTAATTTAATATAGAAATATATAGAAACCTAGACTCACCTGTTGGCTGCTCATTATCAGTAGCGATCCACTTTCGTGTACCAACAGCACCACCTACTGTTCAGGAGCCATGTGTTTGTACAAGGGCAGTATGTATATGCAGTGTTGGGAACGTTACTTTAAAAAAGTAATTAGTTATAGTTACTCACTACTTGTTCAAAAAAGTAACTGAGTTAGTAACTGAATTACTCTATAATAAAAGTAACTCGTTACCAGGGAAAGTAACTATTTGCGTTACAGTTAAAAAAAGGTTATATGCCAATTAATTACGTTTTTTTAAGCAGTTTTCACAGTCAGTTGAAATAAGTAGATGAGAAAGGTGTTTAACTTTTGATATTTATTGCACATCCACAGACCAGTGCAGGATAAAATCCTTTAAATTCCCAAATCTTTGTAAAAAAAAAAGCAAAAGTAAACAGTTACACTATATAAAGTGCATTTACATCTATGAAATTAAATTAAATTCTCTCAACCTGAGACAACTGGTTTGTTCACAACAGAAGTAAACTTAACAATTAAACCTATATTCTTAATTAAATAAATCAAATACCCAGTCTGGTAGACATTCAGGAACTTCAAGTATTTTCTTAAATAATGTTTATATTGCCTTGAAAATGCAAAATTTTCTTCGGCTTGCACCTGACACCCTTCCGGCCTCTTCTTTGTTTGTGTCGTATCACTCGCGTGCTTCGGCACGCATGTAAAAACACTGGCTCTGATTGGCTATCATCATGCTGCCTTAGCCAATCGCTTACTGACTTGTTAAGTTAAACAGGTGTTACACGGAGAACTGACCTATCAGGATCTGTTACTCCTCACTAGCCTGGGCAGCGGTCCGCTCGCATTAGTATATCGATATATAGTAACGCACCGCTTTTAATGACCAGTAACGTCAACGGCGTTGTAACAACAAGAAAAGTAATTAATTATATTATTCCGTTACTGACAAAATGACACCGTTACCTAACGCCGTAATTTTTAACGGCATTATTCGCAACACTGTGTATATGTGACAAGTTAGTGTGATATTACTATGATAGTATATAAGTTGTATTGTATTTGCCGAATATGTTCTGTTTATTTACAACATTTTGGCAACATAATAGAGCAGAGCTGTCAGAGCTAAGAGAGCAGAGCTATCAGAGCTAGCAAAGCTAGCAGAGCTAACGGAGCAGAGCTAACGGAACAGAGCTAACGGAACAGAGCTAGCAGAGCTAACACAACAGAGCTAACAGAGCAGAGCTAACAGAGCAGAGCTAACAGAACTAACAGAGCAGAGCTAACGGAGCAGAGCTAACAGAGCAGAACTAACAGAGCAGAACTAACAGAGCAGAGCTAACAGAGCAGAACTAACAGAGCAGAACTAACAGAGCAGAGCTAACAGAACTAACAGAGCAGAGCTAACGGAGCAGAGCTAACAGAGCAGAACTAACAGAGCAGAACTAACAGAGCAGAACTAACAGAGCAGAGCTAACAGAACTAGCAGAACTGAACTAACAGAGCTAACAGAGAGCCATTATCCACTCTGCACAGGCCACCCTGTGACAGCTTTATGCAGCATCATCACGGCCTTCAGTACCACTAGTCCACTAGTAGCTCAGTCCAGGTGATGTGTGTATGTGTCGTCATGGTCTCCAGTGGTGTTTGTGGCTCAGTTCAGGAGATGTAGTATTTCTTTTGCTCAGCTGTGCTGACTTACTCACTCATCTCCTCCATCCTCCCTCTCTGTCTATGTCTCATGGAGTGGACCTCTTTTCTCATCCCTGTCTCCCACCTGATGGAGGCTGATGGAGGCTGATGGAGTGTCCATGTGTTCTAACCCCCATCTCCTGTTCTGATCTTTCTTAGCCAGCTCTACTCTCCAGTGACCGTGCATTTGTTTTCTGCTCTGTTTTTATTTCTTCACCTGCAGCCTGCTCTGGTTACCCGGTTTGATCTTACATACCCGGGGGTGACCGCCGCAAACTACCTGGCAAGTTCACGGTTAATTCCGAATGTTTTTCGTGTTTGTTTTGTGTTTTTCCTCCTGTTGGTTTCTGTCATGTGTGTGTGTCTCCAGAGGAACGCCCCATAGTGTGTTCATGTCTGTGCTTTGGTGTCGCACTCCAATTTGTTGCATGGGTACTCTTCGGAGGGTCTCTGACAGCAGTTATAAGGACCCTTTGGAGACCCACTCTGTCTCTTTAAAGAAACTCTTTAAAGAAATTTTACTGTGGTTGAAAGACCTCAAACTACGTGAGATACACAGTCGCTCCGCTGATAACTCTCGAATGGTTATCTTACTGTTCCATCTTCTTTTGGGTCTCACCAGTGTTTGGGATGTTGCTCATATATCTGGCTACATGCACAGTCTGTGTGGAATATTTACCACCCTCTCCCTCACTGTCTTCCTGTGGTTTTGCTTCCATTGTTTGTGCTCTGGTTAAACAGAACGAAAGTCATTTAAAATGTTCGCTGTCCCAGAGACATGTTTTGCAGAATGTAAAGTCTAGAGAGAGCAGCAGTGTATTCTGAGCAGATGTAATATGAGGTCTTGTGTGATAATCCTGTCTTCCATATCAGTTTTTCCAGCTCTCGGGACCCACCAGACGCTCCACATTCATGCCACCAAGTGTGTGATCACTCCTGAAGCAGTGTTTTAGGAGCACAGCGTTCCTGCTCCAGGTGCCGTGGGAGGTGGCCTCGAGTGTAAATGTGGACCGTCTGCTGGCTTGAGAAACACTGTTGTACGAGACGCAGCATGTTGGCTAGTTGTATTGGCTGGTTGTGTTTCAGACAGACGGAGCTTCTGTTTGTGTTAAGCTCATTGGCAGGGAGCGGTGTTTAATGGGTATTTGATATTCATCAGTGTTTGATACCTCTCCTCCACTGGCTGGGTGTGAACTTTCATTAACGTCAACCCTGTGGGCAGCCAGCCAATTCCAGGCGAGCGAGCGGATGGAAGAGCCGTGCTGTAAGTGTCCTTGTGCGCTGCAGACACAGTGGGCCAATCAGCTGCTCATTCTCATGCACCTCACCCGGCTCCTTCATTAAATCTCTATCGACTTCTTCTGCCTGTAATTACTAGCCTTGGCACCTCCTCGTGACTCACCACGACAAAGAGAAAATGGGAGAAAGGGATGAGAGAGAGGGAGCTAGAGTGAGAGAAAAGGATGAGAGAGAGGGTCAGGCGATGAGAGAGAGAAAAGTTAGGTGCTAGTGTTCTGTCTCCTTTCCCTGGGGGGGGGGGGGGGGGGGGGGGGGTTGTACTGCATGGGTTCCTACACCTGGGTCCCTACACTGAGTGTCCTCTGCCTGCACTACCACTGCATCTTGGGCCCTGTGTGTTACACTCCCCCCGTGGAGAGGAAGGGTCTTTAGCAGGCGTAGCAGTCAGAGGGCCCCTGGCTTATGTTCTTGTGCGTCCGTAGGCAGATAGTGTTGGACGTGGGTGTGTGTGTTTGATGATAGCGTTGGGGACAGGGTTAATGGTGAAGGCACTTATCTCTGCACCCTAGTACAATAATGAGAACACAGTGTGGATCCGGCAATGCACTGATTGTCTGGGAGATGAGAAGTGGGTCAAATTAGAAATCCAACTACCGGCCTCAGCAGAGAGCAGCGTGTTGGGGTGGGGTGGGAGGGGGAGACCTCATTGAAGGGAGAGATTAATGAAAGGAGAGATTAATGAAAGGAGAGATTAATGGTGTGCTGGCTTATCAGTAATGAAAATGAGCATTACGTTGATCTCTGAATGATTTGTTTAATTATATACTCTGCCTTTTAATGGTTTTTTTCATGCTTTTCCCATATATATATATATATATATATATATATATATATATATATATATATATATATATATATATATATATATATATATATAATGTGTGTGATATATATATATATATATATATATATATAATGTGTGTGTGTGTGTGTGTGTGTGTGTGTGTGTGTGTGTAAATTCCCTGAAGCATTTGCTTGCAGAGCTGAAGGACCTCTGTCTGAAATGTTCTGTTTCTCTGGAAAACAGGGAAACTTTGTGTACTTCACTAGTTTTCAATAACACTCTCCTTCTCTCTCTCTCTCTCTCTCTCTCTCTCTCTCTCTCTCTCTCTCTTTTCCTCTCTTTTTATGTAGAGAGCTATATATTAAAAGTTTTCCAGAGAAACAGGATGTTTCAGACAGAGGTCCTTCATCAGCTGTGCAATCAAAGTGCTTATGAATTAATAGGAGGAGGAACCAATTTATATATGAAAATGTTAAATCATCACATTAATTCCTTGGGGCTCCTAACTTCCTAATTCCAATGCTGCCATAGCAACAACTGACTATGCAAACAGATATGTCTTTCATTTAATGTTAATTAGCATTAAAACTGGAAATGATATATTCTTAATCCTGATGGTCTGAAGGTGTTAAACTGATCAACAAGTCTTCTCTTGGTTTCTTAAGTAAGCAAGTAATGCAATAGACAACTCCTGTTGTGGTGAATGAGGATGAATAATAATTCATCCTTTTGTGCTAGTTATTTTAGTGGTTGTGTTAATACATTTAGATGTAGCACGTCTAGATCGGTTGTAGGATCCTGATGTGTTTCAGTATAATATTTGCCACTGTTTTATTTGTGGCATGATAAGTCAGCACCAAAATAATTCTTGCCGTCTTGATAGCAGATTGTTTATAGGTCAGTGCATCCACACTCTGAAGAGGTAAAATACGAGCAAAAGCAGCATCTATGACTTAGGGAAACCACAGTCTTGAAAATGTTCATGGTTTCCGATACTTTTCTGGAGGAAGTCTTCATTATCACTATAAACGTGCTTACGTCCGAGTAGTTATGAGTGAGAAATGGAGTTTTTCCAGGCCTTGGAATGGGAAGAACTGTAGGGTTTGGAGGTTCTCCTCATGCCTGGATGTGCTGTGTTCCATGTATATTCCAGAGCTGGTGAAGAATGAAGACATGAACAGTTGGAGCTCTTCTAATGTGCATGTAGCAATACCAAAAACGTCATCAACGTATCTCCATCCATACCGACTCCTTTGAGATTAGTACTTGGAGTCAAAGGTGAAGCAGTTCAGGTTTAACACAAATTCAGCCAGTCTGAAGAGAATATCTGTAGGAGGGTTCCTCTTGGATCTTGTATCAAAGAAAATGTTTTAAAGCTCTCAAAGCATCTTAATTGGTGATGACTGTGTACAGAATGTTAATGTCCATTGAAAAAATCAAGGAGTTGGCCTGTAGCGTTTCAGGTGTTCAAGAAAGTGTAGAAAGTGTGAAGAGTCTTTAACATACAGCATAAAGGGAAGGATGGAACAATAGGTTGAAAAATGTCATCCAGAAACAAACTGGGATTATAATTTCTGTTGGGCAGGAACAAGCAGATACGTTAGGATGTTACAGCGAGGATTATTTATAATAATGTTACATACAGAATCAGTGACATCTACAGAAATAGTATGGTTAGTAATGACCTGAATAGAACTGTGGAGTTATATATACAATTTACAGTGTGTGTGTGTGTGTGCGTGTGTGTGTGAGTGCACGCGTTTGTGTGTGTGTTTACACACTGTAAATTGGTGTCTTGTTTTGCAGAGATGATGCCTCATTATCAATGGTGACTGGAGGAGATTTATCTAGCTGGAGCAGACAGTTATTTTTGGCATTATTTGAGCAATATCAATTAGGCACATTAGCATGCTAATTGTTTTCTGCTCTTCATATTTGAGACAATGTGCCCCTGTGTCCCGGGCTGGGTGACCCTGCAGCTTTCTGCTCATTATCCTTTAAGACACTCAGGAGCTTCAGGAGTCCCTGAGCATGAACTCTGAGCACACGTACACTAACACTGTACACTGACACTGCACGCGTGTATGAGAGATGGTACCTGGCGCACTTCACGTTAAAGAGAGCAAGGCCTATGGAATAATACAGTAGGACAGATATATACGGTTATGAGGAGACTCTGTACAGCATGCGTTATTGATTGTGAGAAGCGTATGAAAGCCACGTGGGTTCATCAAAACCACAAAGCGTCTGGGTCTGCCATTAGCATCCTCCACAGTCAATAGATTTCACATACATGTATTTCACATTCTGTTTTAAAATGGCAAAGGTCTCTTACCTGCCTATTTAATAGTGTCCTTCATAAAAACACATGTACAAGGAACAATAACACAAACCAGCGCTTCTAAGACTTGAGGTGGCTGCTCACATTTTACTTGTGTGCTGTGTAAACATGTGTTTTTTTGCATGTTTATGAACGTCGTCTCCATTATCTTTAGACGTGTTGTAAAGAAAGTCTCCTCCTGCTATACACACACTCTCAGCACTCATACACACACTCTCAACACTCACACACACACTCAACACTCATACACACCTATGGGGAGGGTGGTTTTGGTTGATGGGAAGGGGGAGTGGTTGTAGAGAGGGTGGGTGGGGTTCATGGGGAGGGGCGTGGTTGTGTTTTATTGGGAGGGGGAGGAGGGGTCATGGGGCTTTTCCAGACTTCTTTCCTGCCATGCTGGCTCCACATACAGCTGTGTCAGGGGTGTGTCATCTGCTCTTGATCTCCATGGCAGTCCCAGTGTGTCCGTTTTCGTCAGCAGCAGCGTGACTGGGAGGAACGTGCTCCAGCTCCGTCGTGCTCCGGCTCAGAGAACGGCGGGGCAAACATGTGAAAGGGCTCCTTTCACAGATCAGCGCCTGTTACCATAGCAATGGTGGATGTGGCTCCCGTGTCTGTCAGGCTAGCAGAGAAACATCAAACTCGTCCTTCCGAGCAGAGGTTTTGATCTTGGCTTGGAGAGGTGAGGACCCTGTTTCTGTTTGCACACACTTCCAAGTAAGATGAGGAGACCATTTCTGACCTGTCACTCCTGTCCTCACATCTGGTGAAATTTTACGGGTCTGTTTGAGGGTCACAGCAATGACACACATTAACAGAAACATGTAAGCCAAGGCAAGGCAACTTTATTTATATACCACCTTTCATACACACTGGCAATCAAAGTGCTTTGTAGTTTCACAAAACTTTCAACTTCACACTTGTTACTTCTATGTAAATAGGCTCTCCATCCCTCTCTCTCTGTCTCCCCTCTCTGTCTCTTCCTCTTTCCATTCCTATCTGTCTCCCCTCTGTCTCTCTTTCCCTCTCTCTCTGTCTCCCCTCTCTCCCTCCCTCTTTCTCCTCTCTGTCTCCCCTCTCTGTCTCTTCCTCTCTCCCCCTCTCTCCATCCCTCTCTCTCTGTCTCCCCTCTCTCTGTCTCTTCCTCTCCATCCCTCTCTCTGCCTCCCCCTCTCTGTCTCTTCCTCTCTCTCCCTCCCTTTCTCTGTCTCTCTCTGTCCCCCTATCTTTCCTTCTCTCTCTCCCTCTCTCTTTCTGTGATCACACACCAGATGCTGAAAAGGTCATAGCAGACAGAACAAGGCACAGCGATGCAGTCTGAATACAAACTAAACAAAAGAAAATAGCTTGACTTCATCATGTCATAGATTTATTTTCATGTAAGAGTCCTTCATAGGAGGAACATGTTATTCAGTGGTTGTGGAAAAGTGTTGCAATGTAATGTATTTAGAAATCTCAACCTTTTGAATAATGTTTTGGGTGTTTGTTAAGTGTCAGGCGATGAGCCTCATCCACTTTAAGCTCTGTTTATGAAAGCTTGTCCTGTGGTGAACTGGCCAAGATACACAATACACAACAGCTGAAGCACACTCTAGGGTAAGATTACACTCCAGTGGTCTGTGTTTTGTGTCGTAACACTATAGATTAGGGTCTTTTTTGTTTCTTCCCCTTGGTAAAATTTCTTGTCAAAGGATTTTAACTGTTACAGCCATATCCCTCCATGACCTTGTTAGAAGGTGGATCATGCGCTCTTTGGTGTGTGTGTGTGTGTGTGTGTGTGTGTGTGTGTGTATGTGTGTGTGTGTGTGTGTGTGTATGTGTGTATGTCTTTACCCATTAGGTGATGTGATGTATTTGTCGATATGTCAGGGTGCTGAGCCCTGTTCTGAGAACTAGCACATCTGCTAATAGTTCTATGCTGTTTGCAATGTGTAAAGTACTTTTCTGATTTTCTTTTGTAAAGTATCTATATCTCTTTAAGCTCTCATGGTTGTCTCCTTGGTTACCTGACTTGTTTTTGTATTGATTTTCATGTCCATCTGCTCTTTTGTTTTGGTCTGGTAGTTATGCTCCTCGCTTCCCTCTCCTCCCTCCTCCTCTCTCCTCCCTTCTCTCCTCCCCTCCACTCCCCTCCCCTCCCCTTCACTCCCCTCCTCTCCCCTCCCCTCAGCTCCTCTCTCCTCCACTCTCCTCTCTTCTCCCCTCCCCTCTCCTTCCTTCTCTCCTCCTCTCTCCTCCACTCTCCTCTCTTCTCCCCTCCCCTCTCCTCCCTTCTCTCCTCCTCTCTCCTCCCCTCTCCTCCCTTCTCTCCTCCCCTCCTCTCCCCTCCCCTCAGCTCCTCTCTCCTCCACTCTCCTCTCTTCTCCCCTCCCCTCTCCTTCCTTCTCTCCTCTCCTCCTCTCTCCTCCCCTCTCCTCCCCTCTCCTCCCTTCTCTCCTCCCCTCTCATCTCTCCTCCCCTCCCCTCAGCTCCTCTCCCCTCCCCTCCTCTTCTCCTCTCCTCCCCTCCCCTCCTCCTTTCCTCCCCTCCTCTCTTCTCTCCTCTCCTCCTCTCTCCTCCTCTCTCCTCCCCTCTCCTCCCCTCTCCTCCCTTCTCTCCTCCCCTCTCATCTCTCCTCCCCTCCCCTCCTCCTCTCCTCCCCTCCTCTCTCCTCTCCTCCCTCCTGCTCTATGACAGCAGGGCTGTTATCACCTCCCCTCCTGCATTACTCTTCTGCACTTAGATTTGTGCCTGTCTCTTTTTATACTCCAACAACACCTGCAGGCTTGAGCCACGGCTCCTTCCCTGCTTTGCAGCTAACGCTGTGTGAGTCTGTGTGCGCACTTATATGCTCTGTTTCTCGCCAACAATCACACTTCAAAATGACTGTGCTTTTAGTTCGAGTGTATTGTAATTGTAGTTTATACTGGCTACATGTGTAGTTTATACTGGCTACATGTGTAGTTTATACTGGCTACTGGGAAGAGAATGTGAGTTTCTGGTGTAAATCTATAAATAGTTACAGAGAGCAAAAAGTATTGTTTCAGCACCATGGAGAGTTCCGTTACCCACCTTCATTGTGTTTGCGCGTGTGTTCTGAAAGGTGCTGAAAGTCGCCTGCCAACTGCTTATTGGAACAAAATGTTTAAAATTATTCCCCAGTCACCCATCACAGAGAGAAAGGGATAAAGAGAGAGGGAGAGAGAGAGAGAGGGAGGGAGGGAGGGAGAGAGAGGAGGTCTGAGAGACAGAGAACGTCTGCTTTTTCTTCAGTCACGACAGCAGCCCTGTACAGGTAGATTTGCCATTAGAATGTAAGTGTATGTGGGAGCGGAGAGAGATTTTCTGTAAGAGTCCATTTGGTGTACTCTGTCTTGACTCATTTTGTCTCCTTGTTACAGAAAAAAAACACTGCAAAATAGTGTCGGATTTGATGCACAAGTGTGTGGATAATGGAAGTGGGCCATCCATGCGTCATGCTTACAGCCCGGTAAAGAGAGAAAGTTCTGCTGGGAGAAAATGTGTTTTGGAGTGGAGTTTGCACATCTGTTCCATGCGTGCTAGAAGCTACAGTCTCCCAGCTCTCTGTGCAGGTATGACCTGTGGGCTCGTACCTAATCATGCACAAGTCACATCACCTAGTGCACTCACTCTGACACTGTTAAACAGTCACTTCGTAGTGTAGGCATCAAGGGCGCGGGCACTGCGGCTCACACGGCGTGGGACGATGAAGAGATCACCGACCCTCATCTCAGTACCTCCACACACTCCCACCACTTCAGCGTCAAACGCTGCGTTCATCCATCGCTGAAGAAATGTCAAAATGCTCAAGGACATGAACTGCAAAGTCTTCAGCTAAAGTTTACATCTTCAGCATAAGTTTACGTATTCCGCATAAATTTACGTCTTCAGCATAAGTTTACGTATTCCGCATAAGTTTACGTCTTCAGCTAAAGTTTACATCTTCAGCACAATTTACGTCTTCAGCATAAGTTTACACCTTTGCCTGCTGTTATGTGAACGTGTAAGACAAGATTAAGGTTTGCCTTGGAACTTCACGCAGCCAAAAAGAAGTGTTATTTAGCAATGTCTTTGGTCGAAGTCCCTGAGAAGTAATTAGTTTAATTAGATCTTGTCAAAGAGACTGATTCAAATGAGGGAGTGAATATGCCAATGCCAGCAGTGGGTAAGTGAGTGGGTGGACCACAGTCCCTTTACTGCTCCTGTAGAGTCATTATACTGAACACTGGAATCTGCTGATGCTCTTTCAGGGTTTTTCCAGGGTTTGCATCTCTGGTTGTCCTCACATGTGCCTGAACAGGGGCGTTATTGAACAGGGGCGTTATTGAACAGGGGCGTTATTGAACAGGGGCGTTATTGAACAGGGGCGTTATTGAACAGGGGCGTTATTGAACAGGGGCGTTATTGAACAGGGGCATTATTGAACAGGGGCATTATTGAACAGGGGCATTATTGAACAGGGGCATTATTGAACAGGGGCATTATTGAACAGGGGCATTATTGAACAGGGGCGTTATTGAACAGGGGCGTTATTGAACAGGGGCATTATTGAACAGGGGCATTATTGAACAGGGGCATTATTGAACAGGGGCGTTATTGAACAGGGGCATTATTGAACAGGGGCATTATTGAACAGGGGCGTTATTGAACAGGGGCGTTATTGAACAGGGGCGTTATTGAACAGGGGCGTTATTGAACAGGGGCATTATTGAACAGGGGCATTATTGAACAGGGGCATTATTGAACAGGGGCATTATTGAACAGGGGCGTTATTGAACAGGGGCGTTATTGAACAGGGGCGTTATTGAACAGGGGCGTTATTGAACAGGGGCGTTATTGAACAGGGGCGTTATTGAACAGGGGCGTTATTGAACAGGGGCGTTATTGAACAGGGGCGTTATTGAACAGGGGCGTTATTGAACAGGGGCGTTATTGAACAGGGGCATTATTGAACAGGGGCGTTATTGAACAGGGGCATTATTGAACAGGGGCATTATTGAACAGGGGCGTTATTGAACAGGGGCGTTATTGAACAGGGGCGTTATTGAACAGGGGCGTTATTGAACAGGGGCGTTATTGAACAGGGGCGTTATTGAACAGGGGCGTTATTGAACAGGGGCATTATTGAACAGGGGCGTTATTGAACAGGGGCGTTATTGAACAGGGGCGTTATTGAACAGGGGCGTTATTGAACAGGGGCGTTATTGAACAGGGGCATTATTGAACAGGGGCATTATTGAACAGGGGCATTATTGAACAGGGGCGTTATTGAACAGGGGCGTTATTGAACAGGGGCGTTATTGAACAGGGGCGTTATTGAACAGGGGCGTTATTGAACAGGGGCATTATTGAACAGGGGCGTTATTGAACAGGGGCGTTATTGAACAGGGGCGTTATTGAACAGGGGCGTTATTGAACAGGGGCATTATTGAACAGGGGCGTTATTGAACAGGGGCATTATTGAACAGGGGCGTTATTGAACAGGGGCATTATTGAACAGGGGCGTTATTGAACAGGGGCGTTATTGAACAGGGGCGTTATTGAACAGGGGCGTTATTGAACAGGGGCATTATTGAACAGGGGCGTTATTGAACAGGGGCGTTATTGAACAGGGGCGTTATTGAACAGGGGCATTATTGAACAGGGGCGTTATTGAACAGGGGCATTATTGAACAGGGGCGTTATTGAACAGGGGCATTATTGAACAGGGGCGTTATTGAACAGGGGCGTTATTGAACAGGGGCATTATTGAACAGGGGCATTATTGAACAGGGGCGTTATTGAACAGGGGCATTATTGAACAGGGGCATTATTGAACAGGGGCGTTATTGAACAGGGGCATTATTGAACAGGGGCGTTATTGAACAGGGGCGTTATTGAACAGGGGCATTATTGAACAGGGGCGTTATTGAACAGGGGCATTATTGAACAGGGGCGTTATTGAACAGGGGCATTATTGAACAGGGGCATTATTGAACAGGGGCATTATTGAACAGGGGCATTATTGAACAGGGGCATTATTGAACAGGGGCGTTATTGAACAGGGGGCATTATTGAACAGGGGCATTATTGAACAGGGGCGTTATTGAACAGGGGCATTATTGAACAGGGGCATTATTGAACAGGGGCGTTATTGAACAGGGGCATTATTGAACAGGGGCGTTATTGAACAGGGGCGTTATTGAACAGGGGCATTATTGAACAGGGGCGTTATTGAACAGGGGCATTATTGAACAGGGGCGTTATTGAACAGGGGCATTATTGAACAGGGGCATTATTGAACAGGGGCATTATTGAACAGGGGCATTATTGAACAGGGGCATTATTGAACAGGGGCGTTATTGAACAGGGGGCATTATTGAACAGGGGCATTATTGAACAGGGGCGTTATTGAACAGGGGCATTATTGAACAGGGGCGTTATTGAACAGGGGCGTTATTGAACAGGGGCATTATTGAACAGGGGCATTATTGAACAGGGGCATTATTGAACAGGGGCGTTATTGAACAGGGGCATTATTGAACAGGGGCATTATTGAACAGGGGCATTATTGAACAGGGGCATTATTGAACAGGGGCATTATTGAACAGGGGCGTTATTGAACAGGGGCATTATTGAACAGGGGCGTTATTGAACAGGGGCATTATTGAACAGGGGCGTTATTGAACAGGGGCGTTATTGAACAGGGGCATTATTGAACAGGGGCGTTATTGAACAGGGGCATTATTGAACAGGGGGCATTATTGAACAGGGGCATTATTGAACAGGGGCGTTATTGAACAGGGGCATTATTGAACAGGGGCGTTATTGAACAGGGGCGTTATTGAACAGGGGCATTATTGAACAGGGGCATTATTGAACAGGGGCGTTATTGAACAGGGGCATTATTGAACAGGGGCGTTATTGAACAGGGGCATTATTGAACAGGGGCATTATTGAACAGGGGCATTATTGAACAGGGGCGTTATTGAACAGGGGCATTATTGAACAGGGGCGTTATTGAACAGGGGCATTATTGAACAGGGGCGTTATTGAACAGGGGCATTATTGAACAGGGGCATTATTGAACAGGGGCATTATTGAACAGGGGCGTTATTGAACAGGGGCATTATTGAACAGGGGCGTTATTGAACAGGGGCATTATTGAACAGGGGCATTATTGAACAGGGGCGTTATTGAACAGGGGCGTTATTGAACAGGGGCGTTATTGAACAGGGGCGTTATTGAACAGGGGCATTATTGAACAGGGGCATTATTGAACAGGGGCGTTATTGAACAGGGGCATTATTGAACAGGGGCATTATTGAACAGGGGCGTTATTGAACAGGGGCGTTATTGAACAGGGGCGTTATTGAACAGGGGCATTATTGAACAGGGGCATTATTGAACAGGGGCATTATTGAACAGGGGCGTTATTGAACAGGGGCGTTATTGAACAGGGGCGTTATTGAACAGGGGCATTATTGAACAGGGGCATTATTGAACAGGGGCGTTATTGAACAGGGGCGTTATTGAACAGGGGCATTATTGAACAGGGGCATTATTGAACAGGGGCGTTATTGAACAGGGGCGTTATTGAACAGGGGGCATTATTGAACAGGGGCATTATTGAACAGGGGCATTATTGAACAGGGGGCATTATTGAACAGGGGCATTATTGAACAGGGGCGTTATTGAACAGGGGCGTTATTGAACAGGGGCGTTATTGAACAGGGGCATTATTGAACAGGGGCGTTATTGAACAGGGGCGTTATTGAACAGGGGCATTATTGAACAGGGGGCATTATTGAACAGGGGCGTTATTGAACAGGGGCATTATTGAACAGGGGGCATTATTGAACAGGGGCATTATTGAACAGGGGCGTTATTGAACAGGGGCATTATTGAACAGGGGGCATTATTGAACAGGGGCATTATTGAACAGGGGCGTTATTGAACAGGGGCGTTATTGAACAGGGGCGTTATTGAACAGGGGCATTATTGAACAGGGGCGTTATTGAACAGGGGCGTTATTGAACAGGGGCATTATTGAACAGGGGCGTTATTGAACAGGGGCGTTATTGAACAGGGGCGTTATTGAACAGGGGCATTATTGAACAGGGGCATTATTGAACAGGGGCGTTATTGAACAGGGGCGTTATTGAACAGGGGCATTATTGAACAGGGGCATTATTGAACAGGGGCATTATTGAACAGGGGCATTATTGAACAGGGGCATTATTGAACAGGGGCGTTATTGAACAGGGGCGTTATTGAACAGGGGCGTTATTGAACAGGGGCATTATTGAACAGGGGCATTATTGTTGGACACACAGGCTTTATCCGGCTGCTTCATGGCGCTTGGATGGAAGGGTGGTGTCGCTCTGTGATGTAGCGTGTGTGTGGTGTACATGGATAGTGAGGGTTGTGATGCGTATTGTGTATTGATGGGAGTTGATGGCTGGTTTGAATGGGTGAGAATGGCTGCTGTGTGTGTGTGTGTGTTTGTGAATGTGTGTGTGTTTGTGCATGCGTGTGTGTGCAAGTGAGAGGAAGAATATACATGGTGCTCATCTTCTGTATGTGTGTTGTGTATAAGCCCTGCTGTTGACAAGGTTATTCTAATCCTGCTTCTAGAAGTGTGTGGTTTGTGTACGGCGGCACAATAGTAGCAGGTGTGATGTATGTCTGAGATGCTCCTCTTCCCTCCAGCCTCTCAGCTTAAGTGCACTATTAATCCTGCCAGGACAGCATTCTTGGTTTCTCAGAACAATCTGTGTTATGACAGCTTAAACGCACACACAGCAGGGATGAGAACCGGGACTGTGTCATTGCCATCTTCAGCTGACATCATTTTAGCACCATCACTCTGAGTGACACATCTGAACACGCTCTAACTTTACCTTTTTAAGGGAAGAACAAAAGTTTTCTACCACGTGTGTTTGTGTGTGTTTGCGTGTGTGAGACATCACGGCTGAAAACTCTCCAGATGGTCCCTTAGCGACACTTTGAACACGTCTCTTGGGCCACAGTTCATTTCTCTGCCATATCAGTCAGCAGAATGTGCCCACTGTGTTAACACAATCCCAATCCCATGAAAGGCAGTGTGTGTATGAAGAGACTGTGTGTAAAACAGCGCTGGAGGAACACACACGGAGGAGCAATCACACACACCACACCGCCGTGCATTCTGGGAAATTGTATCTTGAATGTGTTGGGCCTTTTACCCGGAATGCATTTTAATATCACAGTAGGCTGGTAGTGCATGTAAATCCATATATTACAGCCCTCACAATGTGATCTTGTGTCAGCGCTGAAGCCTCCCATTGCTGGACTCCAGGGATCACAGTGGACCTCTAGGCACACTGGAGAATGTCATAGCCAAGCTAATGTACATAATCACAATATAATAGCATGAAATGATCTAATCCGTAGCTTTTCAGTATACAATGTAAAACTGAAACCACAGTTTCTACAGAGATCGTAAACAGAATCGTTATAGTGACAGATGTTGACAGTGCAGGGAACATGACTTGTGCTGAGTGCTGAAAGCACTCGAGTTTAATGGGCTCTGTTAAAACAAAGCGCATCTGACAAAGTGCTGCATATTCAAAAGGCGCGTGGCATGCAAATGAGCTCAGGGTGTCAGCGCACCAACCAGCAGAGGCTCTGGCGCATCCTTAATTACCTCCACGCAGAGCCGTCCTCCCGCGGCCGACGCTTTCCTCATAACAGGTGTGGGGAATGAGCAGCGGCGTATGGCAGCGAGACCCGCCCCGCCCGCGCACCTCGTATTTCTCTAATTCCAGCGCCCGCACGTGGTTTGTGTAGGCAGCTCGAGTCCACGTGAATTATTCATGGTCTTCACCTTTAATCCCGGCGTGCACGTGAATAAATTAGTGTCTTTAAGAACCGTCTTTATCTCGACATTCCAGCGGCGTGTCTGGGGGCCTTGTGTACATTTACAGCATCAGACGCCTGCCAGCTGAATGAAGGCTGGTGTGGTGGTCTGTTGTTATTGAAAACAAAGGCTGACGGGAACTCAGGAAGCAGGAGGGACCCTGCAGAGGTCATGACCTCTGTGATGTGGAGGCCGCAGACAGACGATTCGTTTGTCCCAGTTCTCCAGATATACTGGTTTCTTTTAACATTTTAACGTGTGCGTTGGCAATGCGGCGGACTGGCGACCTGTCCACAGTGTACAGCGCAGGATGAAGTGGCAAAGATAAATAGATGGATGGATTTTACTGAGCATTTTTGAGATCTACAAATGACCAAAGTGGTTCTGGACAATGTGTGATTCTGATGGAGGACGTGTGGTTCTGGTGGGTGTACTGTTTCCTACAGTCCTTTTTCAAACCTTTACCCAGGTCTCCCTTGAGTATAACAGTCCATCTGTTATTCAGGTGAATCGCTGTCTACTGGCTCACACTGATTTACACAAGAGTTCTTAGAAGGTCTCAATGCTGTTTTGGATATTGTGTTCTAGTACTCAAACTCAGCCAGTTGGTTTTTGAGGTGCCACTCATGGTGGTTCATGGCTTGTTCTGGTATTCTCTACATAAGCACACCATTGTTGTAACATAACTCTGTCTCCTCTGTGATAAGCTCTGTCAGCTTTATGTGATTTTCATCTTATATCATCCAGTATTTGATCTGCAGTACAAAAGCTTTACAGCAGAGTTCATCACCAGTTGTTGAGATGCAGCTGCGGTCATATGCTACACCGGGTCCTGATTAGGGATGTCACGATACCAGAACTTTTCTCGTGTTTGTGGTGTTGGTGGTGATGTTTTAGTGTTCTTGTCGTATTAGTGTGGAGGCTTGTGCTGCCCTTGTGTGGTCTGGGAGAGCTGTGAAACCATCAGTACCACAGTAAACAAGAACCATGACGTTTTCAGAATGTTGTTATCGACTTGGCTGCGAAGCATCAGTTCTTTACATCACTGGTCTTGATTTATTCAGAATGTGCACCAACTCTGTAACTCATTGAGATGTGAAGTAGCTGATCCCTAAACCCTTGTGTATGTGAGCCTGTACATTTACCCTAAACCCACGTGTACGTGAGCCTGTACATTTACCCTAAACACGTGTACGTGAGCCTGTACATTTACCCTAAACCCTTGTGTACGTGAGCCTGTACATTTACCCTAATCCCACGTGTACGTGAGCCTGTACATTTATCCTAAACCCATGTGTACGTGAGCCTGTACATTTACCCTAAACCCACATGTACGTGAGCCTGTACATTTACCCTAATCCCACGTGTACGTGAGCCTGTACATTTACCCTAAACACATGTGTACGTGAGCCTGTACATTTACCCTAATCCCACGTGTATGTGAGCCTGTACATTTACCCTAATCTCACGTGTACATGAGCCTGTACATTTACCTTAATCCCACGTGTACGTGAGCCTGTACATTTACCTTAAACCCACGTGTACATGTGAGCGTGTGTTCAGCGTGTGTGATATGTATGTGGTCTTCGTGTCCATGTGCAAAGCTGTTAGGAGACAGAGTTTCAGGACAGCTGCCTGATCACATCTGCACTGCTCCACATGTCCTGATGATGCTCCTCTCGTTACAGCCAGCAGCTTTCACACAGGGGTCTGATCACACGGGTCTGATCACACGGGGGTCTGATCACACGGGTCTGATCACACAGGGGTCTGATCACACGGGGGTCTGATCACACGGGGGTCTGATCACACAGGGGTCTGATCACACAGGGGTCTGATCACACGGGTCTGATCACACACGGGTCTGATCACACGGGGGTCTGATCACACAGGGGTCTGATCACACGGGTTTGATCACACGGGGGTCTGATCACACAGGGGTCTGATCACACAGGGATCTGATCACACAGGGATCTGATCACACAGGGGTCTGATCACATGGGTCTGATCACACAGGGGTCTAATCACACAGGGGTTTGATCACATGGGTCTGATCACACAGGGGTCTGATCACAGATCTGAGGTCTGTCATCCTGTCGTAATCCTGCTGTGGTGTTTCACACAGCCAGACTAAGATGGTCACAATTTGATGGTAATTTGTGGTTAATGTAACGTAACATAATGGTGTCAAACCTGTATGGCCATTGCTCTGTTCTGAGTGTAGATGTGAAGCAGAAATGTGAGAGGACATTTAGTCTCATTCCTGCTCCACGTCTTTCACAGACATTAGAACTCAAACTGGTACCCATAGATATACAGTCATGGCCAAAAGTTTTGAGAATGATACAAATATTAATTTTTACAAAGTCTTCTGCTTCAGTTTTTATAATGGCAATTTGCATATACTCCAGAATGTTATAAAGAGTGATCAGCTTAACAGCAATTAATTGCAAAGTCAATATTAGCCTAGAAAATAAACTTTATCCCCCAAAACACATTTCAACTTGATTGCAGCCCTGCCTTAAAAGGACCAGCTAACATAATTTCAGTGATTGCTCCATTAACACAGGTGTGGGTGTTGATGAGGACAGGGCTGGAGATCAATCTGTCATGATTAAGTAAGAATGACACCACTGGACACTTTAAAAGGAGGCTGGTGCTTGGCATAATTGTTTCTTTTCTGTTAACCATGGTTATCTCTAAAGAAACACGCGAAGTCATCATTGCACTGCACAAAAATTGCCTAACAGGAAAGAGACAGGAAAGAGTATCGCAGCTAGAAAGATTGCACCTCAGTCAACAATCTATCATCGCATCATCAAGAACTTCAAGGAGAGAGGTTCCATTGTTGCCAAAAAAGCTCCAGGACGCCCAAGAAAGACCAGCAATCACCAGGACCGTCTCTTAAAAGTGTTTCAGCTGCGGGATCGGGCTACCAGCAGTGCAGAGCTTGCTCAGGAATTACAGCAGGCAGGTGTGAGTGCATCTGCACACACTGTAAGGTGGAGACTCTTTGAGTAAGGCCTGGTCTCAAGGAGGGCAGCAAAGAAGCCATTTCTCTCCAGAAAAAAACATCAGGGACAGACTGATATTCTGCAAAAGGTACAGGGAGTGGACTGCTGAAGACTGGGGTAAAGTCATTTTCTTTAATGAATCCCCTTTCCGATTGTTTGGGACATCTGGAAAACAGCTTGTTTGGAGAAGACGAGGTGAGCGCTACCACCAGTCTTGTCTCATGCCAACTGTAAAGCATCCTGAAACCATTAATGTGTGGGGTGGCTTCTCAGCCAAGAGAATCGGCTCTCTCACAGTCTTGCCTAAAAACACAGCCATGAATAAAGAATGGTACCAGAATGTCCTCCGAGAGCAACTTCTCCCAACCATCCAAGAGCAGTTTGGTGATCAACAATGCCTTTTCCAGCATGATGGAGCACCTTGCCATAAAGCAAAGGTGATAACTAAATGGCTCAGGGAACAAAACATAGAGATTTTGGGTCCATGGCCTGGAAACTCCCCAGATATTAATCCCATTGAGAACTTGTGGTCAATCATCAGGAGACTGGTGGACAAACAAAAACCTACACATTCTGACAAAATGCAAGCATTGATTGTGCAAGAATGGACTGCTATCAGTCAGGATTTGGTCCAGAAGTTGATTGAGAGCATGCCACGGAGAATTGCAGAGGTCCTGAAGAAGGGTCAACACTGCAAATATTGACTTGCTGCATTAACTCATTCTAACTGTCAATAAAAGCTTTTGTTACTCATAATATGATTGCAATTATATTTCGGTATGTGATAAAAACATCTGACAAACACATAAAAACCAAAGGGCAGCAGATCATGTGAAAATATAATATTGTCATTGTATTTTGGCCATGACTGTAGCACCTTCATTCTCACAGTATCCACAGTAACCACAGTTTCCACAGTAACCACAGTATCAACAGAGTCCACTGTATCCATAATATCCACAGTAACCACATTGTCCACAGTAACCACAGTGTCCAGCTCTCTTTCATGTCACACTCTCTTACACTTTCATTCTTACACTATCACAGTCTCACACTCTCTTACACTTTCATTCATGCACGATCACAGTCTCACACTCTCTTACACTTTCATTCATGCACTATCACAGTCTCACACTCTTACACTCTCATTCATGCACTATCACAGTCTCACACTCTTACACTCTCATTCATGCACTATCACAGTCTCACACTCTTACACTCTCATTCATGTGTGGGATTTGTTTAGGGATGTGGGGTGAGGTTTGTTTGGGGCTGTGGGGATGAGGTTTGTTTAGGGATGTTGGGGTGAGGTTTAGGGGGATGTGGGGGTGAGGTATGTTTAAGGATGTGGGGGTGAGGTTTGTTTAGGAGAATGTAGAGGTGAGGTATGTTTAGGGGGATGTGGGGTGAGGTTTGTTTAGGTGGATGTGGGGGTGAGGTTTGTTTAGGGATGTGGGGGTGAGGTATGTTTAGGGATGTGGGGGGTGAGGTATGTTTAGGGGGATGTGGGGGTGAGGTATGTTTAGAGGGATGTGGGGGTGAGGTATGTTTAGGGGGATGTGGGGGTGAGGTATGTTTAGGGATGTGGGGGTGAGGTATGTTTAGGGATGCGGGGGGTGAGGTATGTTTAGGGGGATGTGGGGGTGAGGTATGTTTAGGGATGTGGGGGTGAGGTTTGTTTAGGGGGATGTGGGGTGAGGTATGTTTAGGGATGTGGGGGGTGAGGCTTGTTTAGGGACGTGGGGTGAGGTATGTTTAGGGGGATGTGGGGGTGAGGTTTAGGGGGATGTGGGGGTGAGGTATGTTTAGGGGGATGTGGGGGTGAGGTTTGTTTAGGGACATGGGGGTGAGGTATGTTTAGGGATGTGGTGGTGAGGTTTGTTTGGGGGGCTGTGGGGGTGAGGTATGTTTAGGGATGTGGCGGTGAGGTTTGTTTGGGGGGATGTGGAGGTAAGGTTTGTTTAGACACATGGGGTGAGGTTTGTTTAGAGACGTGGGGGTGAGGTTTGTTTAGACACATGGGGTGAGGTTTGTTTAGAGACGTGGGGGTGAGGTATGTTTAGGGATGTGGGGGTGAGGTTTGTTAAGAGATGTGGGGGTGAGGTTTTCTGTGTAAAGTTATGTTGGGAGGGGTAAACAAACTCCCTTGGCAATATGTAAACAAATCTACAAGAACGAGCAGAATGATATTTAGAAAAATGTGTGAGTAGAGTGATTATCTGGAGATGTTCAATGTCTTAAAATCCTAGAGTCCCACAGTTTCTCTCTCTCTAAGCCACACCCCCTCCCTATCCTCAAACCCCCCCCCCCCCCCCCCCCCATACACATACTCGCTTTCTCCCCCTCTCACACACAATCTCTGTCTCACCTGCTGTGGGCTGTGCATGTGTGTGTAATATTGCTGAGAGGAGAGCAGTGTGAGGTGTTCTCTCTCTCTCCCACACACACACACACACACACACACTCTGTTCGCTGGCGCTGGCTGCTAGCCGTGCTCTGCCGTGTCCTCGTCATTCGTACACAAGGACTGCGCTCTCATCCGCTATGTTCGCCTCCATCTGGTACGCCAAGAAGCTGGGACGCAGGCTCGTGCAGAACGCCAGGAAGGCAAAGATTCAGAAGGTAGGCACCACGAAGCTACGCTCGTCCGAGACCCGGACGGGGACAGGACCTCGTAGATAGCAGTGTTAATCAGAGCCTGTTCTGATCCGAGACCCGGACGGGGACAGGACCTCGTAGATAGCAGTGTTAATCAGAGTCTGTTCTGATCCGAGACCCGGACGGGGACAGGACCTCGTAGATAGCAGTGTTAATCAGAGCCTGTTCTGATCCGAGACCCGGACGGGGACAGGACCTCGTAGATAGCAGTGTTAATCAGAGTCTGTTCTGATCTGCTACATCATGCCCTGCTTGTGTATGGCTGCTTGTGACAGTGTGGGGGTGAGATTCTCTTGGCTAAGCTGAGTTATAGCCTTGGATCTGAGTTCGTCTTGTGTGGACAGTGTGGTGGATGGTGATGGGATGCCCAGGCTGTGGGGACTGAGCCGCAGAGCTGGTTTTTTTTTGTTGTTTAGGGGTTGGTGGTTGTCCTGTAGGGGGTGGCGGGTGTCCTGTAAGGGGTGGCGGGTGTCCTGTAGGGAGTTGGTGGGTGTCCTGTAGGGGGGTGGCAGGTGTTTTGTTGGGGGTTGTAAGGGGTTGGCGGGTGTCCTGTACAGGATTAGCAGGTGTCCTGTAGGGGGTTGGTGGGTGTCCTGTAGGGGGGGTGGTGGGTGTCCTGTAGGGGGTTGGCGGGTGTCCTGAAGGGAGTTGGTGAGTGTCCTGTAGGGAGTTGGCGAGTGTCCTGTAGGGGGTTGGTGGGTGTCCTGTAGGCAGTTGGCGGGTGTCCTGTAGGAGGGTGGTGGGTGTCCTGTAGGGGGGGGTGGTGGGTGTCCTGTAGTGGGTGTCCTGTAGGGGGTTGGCGGGTGTCCTGTAGGAGGGTGGTGGGTGTCCTGTAGGGGGGGTGGTGGGTGTTCTGTAGGGGGTTGGTGGGTGTCCTGTAGGAGGGTGGTGGGTGTCCTGTAGGGGGGGTGGTGGGTGTCCTGTAGGGGGTTGGCGGGTGTCCTGTAGGGAGTTGGCGGGTGTCCTGTAGGAGGGTGGTGGGTGTCCTGTAGGGGGGGTGGTGGGTGTCCTGTAGGGAGTTGGCGGGTGTCCTGTAGGAGGGTGGTGGGTGTCCTGTAGGGGGGGTGGTGGGTGTTCTGTAGGGGGTTGGTGGGTGTCCTGTAGGCGGTTGGCGGATGTCCTGTTGGGGGGGTGACAGGTGTCTCCCACACTAAGAATGATGGCTGAACATGTGACCCCATATCACACAGGGGTTTATAAGTGCCTTTGCTGTTTTAATACAACATGCTGTCAAATGCGTCTGCTTGTTCTGATTTGGCTCTTCTTGTGCTACTGCATCCCCCCCCCCCCATCTCTCTCTCACTATCTCTCTGGTTCACTCTCATACTCTCTCACTCTCTCACTCTAGACTTTGTCTCACTCTCATTCTCTCTCGCTCTCATTATCTCTCTACCTCACTCTCATTCTCTTTCTCTTACACTTTATCTGTCTTCTCTCTCCCATCCCCTCTAAAAGTTTATCAGTCCTCACTGCCAAGTCTGAAGTCTTAGGAGACTTTAGGGACTTTTGTGTCCTAAGACACTAACCTCAATGTCTAAAGTGCTGGCCAGGCAGTGAAATAATCTTAGCATCTACATTTTTAGAGATCTTGAATAAACCTCAGTGGCTCAATTTAGATTCTGGAAGCTTTCCACTTATATTATGGGCTGGAAATAACCTTGGTAACCACTCCCATGAAAAACAAAAGGCCCCTCCCCTTTGTGCTGAGCAGGAATGGTGTTAACAGGACAATCTACTCACGCAGACTGGTACCTCTGATCTTCAGCACCATGCACTAAAAGCTCCACCCACCCTCTGCCTACGTGTTTGGTCATCAGACCATGACTGAATCACCAGCTTAGTAAAAACTCATTTGACTTTGGCAGTTCTGGTTCTTGGCTACACCATGTTGCCTGTGTTTTACACGTGAAGAGAAACTCCATTGTGAGGCTGGACCCCCGGACCCACAGAACCACAGACCCACACCCCCGACTGCCTCAGCCTTCCCACCTCACTGACACCATCCCTCCATCTGAAACCCATGACAGATGGTCAGGACTGCAGTGGTGTTTTCCTGTATGACAACTGCTCAGTACTTTAGCCAAAATTGAATCTGAAATTGGAAATATGTATGTGCTCACACTAAATGGATCCTTGATTGAATGTGCTCTGTGTGTGTGTGTGTGTGTGTGTGTGTGTGTTTGTATCTATTCTTTACTGAAACACCTTGATAGTTGCTGCCTAGCAACCTACAGCAACCTCCCTCTCTCTCTCTCCCTCCCTCCCTCTCTCTCTCCCTCCCTCCCTCTCTCTCTTCCTCCCTCTCTCTTCCTCTCTCTCATTCTCTCTCTCATCTCTCTCTCTCTCACTCTTTCTTTCTCTTATTCTTTCTCTCTAACTCACACAAGTGCACGCACACACACACACACACACACACACACACCTTTCCCCCATTTCATGTCCCCATGCTGATTCCCATCTCTGTTTCCACCCCCCAACCGTGGCCGCATTATGTGTTCTAGGTGGAGTGGCTCCCGGGCTCTCAGAACCCGAGGCCAGACTACACCTCACATACCCACTGGGGTTAGGTTAAATCCTTCCACCTCACACACTCACCTACTTCAACTGCTGAAGGACCCTAACCCCGGGCTCAGATCGACATGCAGTAGACAGTGACTTTAAACGCACATCCTCAAGCATGTGAGGCAAAGAGGATTAAACATGGCACTTTAGTGCACGTTAGTACAGGCTCATATGTTTGATGATATCTTTGCTGCTGAGTGCATATCAGACTGGACATGGAGTGTAGTGCCTTGGAGTGTCACAGTTCACACTTCAGGACTGTGTTTGTGGGGTGGCTGCTGCATTTACATGCGGAAGATTCCAGAATGTCCTCTAGCTGTTGAGGCGGCCCTGTTGCTGTGACAGTTCTCCATCCCTGTGAAAGGATTCCCTGATCCCTGAGAAGGACACTCTTTGTCTTGTTGGATCTTGGAAAGATCTCCAAGAACTGGAGGAACAGGAAAGTCTGCGTTCAGGTGCCCGTCAGGATGGCACAGGTTGCCCCGCCCACCACCGTCTTAGAGCAGTCAGCTTGGGCACATCCCATAATAGTTATCTTATAACATCCCATAATAATCATTGCCTCGCTAGAAATGGCACTTCTGTCATTCCCTCTCATGTCAATTGCCACTTGAGGGTGTTAAATTAATTAAAGTATAAATTAATTAATGAAAGTGTAACTAAATTACTGACGATTTCCACTTACTTTGTCAGTGATATTCCTGCAGAGCAGTGATGACACACACTTTCTGACAACACAGTTTAATCTGGCCATCTAAAGGATTCCTGCCTCTTCTCGTACAGATTCTGACTACCAGTCCCGTTCAGAGCAGCAGAGTTCTGTGCGGCTCCATCCGTACCATTAAAACTCATGCACCAGCATGTTGGATTAAAAGGGTCATTTCTCCTAGAAATGTTTAGTACATTGACAGTTTCATAACTATCGTATATGTAAAAATATCAGATATCAAAAAATATCAGGTTTCCATGGGCACTTTGCCTTGGGTCCATTTCTGTTCTGTTCATATTCTTCTCAGAAACCAGACAAGTCAGACGTCTTATGTCCTGTCGCTCAGATCCCGTCCTATGTAGTGTTTCCACATTTTGGTGGTAACTTTGCACATGACTTTGCAAACGTCAAAAAACGTGATAACGTAATTGCGTCTAACCATTGACAAAACACTGGATCCCTTCATAATGAATCTGTTTATATTGTTAAGTAAGCTATCAGTTTTTTTCTTTTCTTAAAACCACCAAATCGCTTCAGCATGGATCTGTTTACTGTGTTTAGTAATCTGTATTATTTAGTAAGTTACCATTCTCTTTCCTGTTGTTAGTTTGTTTGTTTGTTTTACAGTTTATTATGTGTTTACTTTACAGAAGAAACGGTGACAAGAAACAACAGCTTTGGTCCAACAAAAGTGATTATTCAAATTGCATTGCAGATTGAACCTTTTGCTCTGTTGACATATTTATAGTGCTGACTCATGGCTGAGGCTAATATGAGCAGGACTGGTACTTTTTCTCTTCTACTCACCCCTGTCTCTTCCCTCTGTCTTTTAATCCCCTCTCTCTCTCTCTCTCTCTCTCTCTCTCTCTCTCTCTCTCTCTCTGTCTCCTTCTCTTACTCCTTCTCTTCCTCCTTGACCCCTGGCTTCCTGCATCTGATGATCGTACGTGTCTGGGTTTCCCAGTCTCTCTCGGGTCCTTTGCGTGTTGAGTGTTGTGTCTACACGTCCTCCCTGTCAGTGGGAGCGGTGGCCACCAGTGTGCATGCATACATGAGCACACGAGCAGATTGGCCATGGGGAAGGCTGCAGGCGAGATGTGTGAAGGGCTGTTAACGCCACGGACTCTCAGTCACAAGACCAGACATGGCACTGGAACAGAGATATCCTCCTGCGCATTGAAACAAATGGAAGAGGAGAAAGATAAAACATGATCTTTAAGCCATTAAATCCAGCAGATCGTTCCGTGTCATTTTGTCACACTGTGAAGACAAAGATCAGTTCAGAGCTATTTTCCGTTTACCTGCTATTGCTGTTGTGCCATTATCTCCCTGTGCCTCCTCTTTGAAGTAACGATTGGCTGGGGATCAAATGTACGTAGGTAAACACGCTGATGTGGTCAGGGACGATAAGCAGTCATACCCTCTGACACAGAAACCATTTAAATGGTTTGAAGGTAAAATGCATGAGTGTGTGTCCATGTGCTGCCTCAGGCTGAACAGTTGTGTTGGGCATGTGAGCAGGTGTGGGGCAGGGGGTGAGGGTGTAGCTTCTAAAACAAGCTTTCTGTTTAATGGTACGTCTGGTTTCTGTCTCCCGGGGGAGTAATCCCATCCTGAATGCCACAGCGTACCATATGAGATCTGAATTGCTTTTGCACTATCTGTAACTCCCATATAGTGATCGTTTACCCATTCGTCTTTTTTCTCCTCACAAGAAGGATGTTTATAGCTCTTAGCTCTTTTTCAGTCTGTACATTAACATGTATGTTCACATCACATGTTTACATGTATAGTCATGTCTCAGATTATAGCTACTCCATCACTTTCTGGAGCTTGTTTCACTCTCCTGGGTGTTGGTTTATGCTCATTCAGGTCATTTTGGCATCTCTTACAGTTTGCAGCAGTGTATCCTAATCATTTCTCAAGTGTCTCACTAGATTACTGGGTGTCCAGAGCTGTAAGTGAGCCAGGCAGTCCCATTAGAGGAGGTGTGAACACAGTGTTGTCAGATAACTCTTCCATCACTCATCTGCCGCAGGTGTAGCCAAGAGAAAGAGAGTCAGCAGAACCTGACAAAGCAAGCACGGGTTAAGTGTTTGATTTTGTGCATACAGAAAGTTGAAGCGATTGTACTGTGGTCGTGTGTAGGAGCTCTGTGAGAAGCTGCAGGAGACTGGTGAGATCTCAGAGTGTTAACAACTGCTAATCTTTAACCATCCTTTAGTTATCAGATGTGCTTTTATTTTGACTGTGAGAATCATGTTGGAACTGTATATACAGTATATGCTTGCTGAGAAAAACGTGCACATGATCAAACCCCTCAGCTTCCTCTGAATATGTGTGAGCTGCTGAGATTTCTGTTACAAATGTGTTTCTCGTTTAATTCTCACCTTTATGCAGCGCATATCATAGTAGACCACACCCTCTCCCACTCACTTGCCCCTCCCCATATTAGAGCAGACCACACCCTCTCCCACCCACCTGCCCCTCCCCATATCAGAGCAGACCGCACCCCCTCCCACTCACCTGCCACTCCCCACATATCAGAGCAGACCACACCCCCTCCCACTCACCTGCTCCTCCCCATATCAGAGCAGACCACACCCCCTCCCACTCACCTGCCACTCCCCACATATCAGAGCAGACCACACCCCCTCCCACTCACCTGCTCCTCCCCATATCAGAGCAGACCACACCCCCTCCTGCCCACACGCCCCGCCCCCTCCACTAGCCTACCCGCCCCATCCCCATGTTCCTCAAATAGCATTCCAACATTAGCCAAATGCTGAAGCCTTCTTTTAATGAATGTGGCTGTGTGGAGGTGGGGCAGAGCGGAGTTCTGCTCCTCTCCGGACACGTCGGGCCAGCTGTTCCCAGGCCAGCATGTTTTAACATTATTACAGTGGAGGGAAAGTAGATGCATTGACGTTTTCACTATTACCTCACGACTGACTTTCAAAATTAATTATTAGGGGCCTTCAGGGAAAATGGTGCAGCGGTTTCTCGATACTCTACTGTTATTGATCTTCCTAATTAAATGTGAGATGGATGAAAGTGTATTTTATCATTATGTAGACTTATTTTGACATTTGATTTATGCGCATAATAATTGAAGAAGGTCCTTGTGATGGCACACTGAGGTGTGGGGGTGGAGCTATTGTGGCTAACTGGCAGTTTGGCCGGCATCCCTTGGTCTTCACATGCACCCTTATTAAAACAATTGATTTGCACAAACAAGTGTCTAGATGAACATCTGCAGTATGGAGCCCCAGGTTCTTGTGGGTTCTGTAGGTCGTGACTGTGAGTAGGCTGCAGCCAGGGTGATCTCCACCTCTGTTCCCTCTACTCATGGTTCGGCAGCAGGTGAAACTCTTGAGCGCTCTGAAGAGTGAGACGATGCTTTGTTACCAGTGTTGGGAACGTTACTTTAAAAAAAGTCATTAGTTATAGTTACTCACTACTTGTTCACAAAAGTAACTGAGTTAGTAACTGAATTACTCTATAATAAAAGTAACTCGTTACCAGGGAAAGTAACTATTTGCATTACAGTAAAAAAAAGTTATATGCCAATGAATAAGGATTTTTTGAAAAAGCAGTTTTCACAGTCAGTTGAAATGAGTAGATCATAAAGATGTTTAACTTTTGATATTTATTGCACATTGTGACGGGCAGGGTGCGAACAACGGACGAGCGTACTGTGAGGTACCGGTGGTCTCGCTCCCCCCAGCTCTAGTCACCGCCGTGTGACTTACGGGTCTTACACAAACAACATTTAAACACGGCGGGACGAGTGGGGACAGACTCAACACACTCTCAGACAAAACATGACAAACACACAACACGTAGACAAACACTTACCACAAGACATGACCACGAACAAAGGAGAAAGTAAAGGAGACTGGCGGCTTCCGAAGGGTGGCTGGTTATTCTGTGATGGGCAGGGTGAGCAACTAAAAAGGAAGCGATCACGCCAAGTCTCAGGGAAAGAGGATGGTTTAATAGAAAATGCGCAAACCAAAAACCCGTGACATTGTTCCAGATTAAGGAAATAATAACCAGCAATCAACTGGTACAAAGACAAGACATATATAGACAAACAAACGACCCTCAGGTGAAACGGATCACGGGTCCCGCCCACCTGAGGGACGAACATCACGTGACCAAAACAGGACCGCTGCCGCTGTAAACGGGGGCGACCGGCACCCCCCACAACGTGACACACATCAACAGACTAGTGCAGGATAAAATCATTTAAAATCCCAAATCTTTGAAAAAAAAAAGCAAAAGTGAACAGTTACACTATATAAAGTGCATTTACATCTATCAAATTTAATTAAATTCTCTCAACCTGAGACAACTGGTTTGTTCACAACACAAGTAAGCTTAACAATAAAACCTCTATCCTTAATTAAATAAATCAAATACCCAATCTGGTAGACATTCAGTAACTTCAAGTATTTTCTTAAATAATGTTTATATCGCCACCTTGAAAATGCTAATTTTTCTTCGGCTTGCCATTTCTGCCTCTTCTCCGTTTGTGTCGTGTGCCGAAGTACACGTGTAACAACACTGGCTCTGATTGGCTACCATAACGCTGCCTTAGCCAATCGCTTACTGACTTGTTAAGTTAAACAGGTGTTACACTGAGAACTGTGATCTATCGAGATCTGTTACTCCACACTAGCCTGGGCTGCGGTCCGCTCGGATTACTGTTAGTATATCAATATATAGTAACGCAACGCTTTTAATGACAAGTAACGTCAACGGCGTTGTAACGACAGGAAAAGTAATTAATTATATTATCCCGTGGCTGACAAAATGACGCCGTTACCTAACACCGTTATTTTTAATGGCATTATTCGCAACACTGCTTGTTACCGTGGACGCTGGCGATTTGGCTGCTGTTCTTCTTAGAGAGATGTTGTAGTTGTCTCGCCTCACAATCAGAACATGGCCAACTGTGCTCCTGTGAAGCTCCCCTCATGGATGGCATATGACACAGCTGGGATTCAATCCTGAGCTCCAGCAGTAGGGCTCACCTCTGATCAAGTCATTCTGGGCCATTTGTAAAGGTGTGATATCCCTTGGTACTTTCGGTAAGACTCAGAGAGATTGAGAAATAACCCCATTACAATGGTCAGTGTCTTCTCCTTCTCTTTTGTTTTTCTTTGTCTTCTGTTTGTCTCTCTTTATCTTTCTCTCTTTCTGTTTTTCTCTCTCTCTTTCTCTCTCTCTCTCTTTCTCTCTCTCTCTCTCCCCCTCTTAATGCCCCCAGACTCCTTATCAAAGGGAGCTGCTTAACTGTAGTGCTCTGCTCACATTAATCTAATTTTGGACTGTAAGTGTCTCAGCCAAATCGATATCGTAGCATCTGAGTCCAGAGGGTGTCTGGTTTACAGCCAAAGTGCTGCAACCAGTCAAAACAGAGGCACAACCAATCAAAACAGAGGCACAACCAGTCAAAACAAACAGGCACAACCAGTCAAAACAGAGGCACCTTGGACCTTTCAGATGGTTAAATCCAGTTCAGTTCAGAACAGTTGCGAAGCTATAGTTCAAACCAAGTGCAGCTCAGACATAAGCTTCACAGTGGGATTAAACTGTTACAGAACACAGCAAGGTGGAGCTGCCATGGTGCTAGCTACAGCACTGTGTGACGTCTCACGTTTGTGGAGCTGCGTGAGATTTGCCATGTCACACCCCTGGCTTGGGTTTCTGTTACTGCCCACATTTGTATTAGTGCTGCATTTTTTCTCATATGAATTAGACGGTAACACTTTACAATACGGTTCCTTAATTAATGTTTAAGTACTTATTAACTAAGCAATAGGTAATGGAGAATTATCGTCATAGTTTTACCTTAATTACTCTTCACTATAATAAACTACTATGTTAGGTCACATGTAAGTAATTAATAACTAGTCTTCATCAATTTTCGTAACTACTTACTTTCGGTTCCTTAATTAATGTATTAGCTAAGCAACAAGTAATAGAGAATTATCATCATGGTTTTCATTAATTACTTTTCACTTCACTGTTAGTTCACATATAAGTAATTAATAAGTTGTCTTCATCTATTTTTGTAACTACTCACTTAATCAGTCCTTCATTAATGCTTATGTACTTGTCACTCCGGCGTGTCTTTGTGTGCATGTGCGCTAGTTTGGGTAAGCCCCCTGTGTGAGTGTGTGTGTCTAGCGATGTCTAGTCAATCGCCTTTATAAGTTCTCTCACCTATCTCTAGTCTCGTTGCACACGTTATGTATTATTGTTAACATTGCCATGAGTGTTGTGTTGTTCGTTTTCGCCACTGCTTTAAATGCATCCTTACATACAGGCTACACTTTACTATTATACACTGCACACTATAACACTTCCTCATTGTAATTACAGGTAATTACAATGAGGAGTACTTAGTGTTAAAGAAACCGTACTGTTAAGTAAATACGTGATTACTTATTCTGAATTACTTACTGTGACGTTGCGAGTAGGCAGGATACCGAGATGGGAGCAGCTTTTAAAGCAGTGATGAAAACGAACAACACAACACTCATGACAAAGATCGAACAACAACTGATGAAGGACATGGGCAGGACACACACTTACATATCTCAACAATAATACCCAAACCAGCGCACATGCACACAAAGACACGCCGGAGTGACAAGTACATAAGCATTAATAAAGGACTGATTAAGTGAGTAGTTACAAAAATAGATGAAGACAACTTATTAATTACTTATATGTGAACTAACAGTGAAGTGAAGAGTAATTAATAAAAACCATGATGATAATTCCCTATTACTTGTTGCTTAGCTAATACATTAATTAAGGAACCAAAAGTAAGTAGTTACAAAAATTGATGAAGACTACTTATTAATTACTTACATGTGACCTAACATAGTAGTTTATTATAGTGAAGAGTAATTAAGGTAAAACTATGACGATAATTCTCCATTACCTATTGCTTAGTTAATAAGTACTTAAACATTAATTAAGGAACCGTATTGTAAAGTGTTACCAATTAGACCCTGCTGTCTGAAACAGCTTGGTGGGTGTGGGGCTGCACTTAGTGAGGCGGGCCAGCCTCAGTGGGTGTGGTCTAAGGTGGGCCAGCCTCAGTGGGTGTGGTCAAAGGTGGGGCAGCCTCAGTGGGTGTGGTCTAAGGCGGGCCAGCCTCAGTGGATGTGGTCAAAGGTGAGGCAGCCTCAGTGGGTGTGGTCAAAGGTGGGGTAGCCTCAGTGGGTGTGGTCTAAGGTGGGCCAGCCTCAGTCTAAGCTGGTCTAGGCCGTTCTTTGGGCCCCGCCCAGCTCGCTGGCTGTTCATCAGCACGACGGACGGCACGGAGCTGCCGGTCAGGTGGCGTCCATCCTTCTGGTCCATGTTAAAGAAGGTTGCAGCTACACACCAGTAACCCTGACCTAACCAGCTCGCTGATTAATAAATAAATAAACATTGAAAGAGGAGTTGTCATGGAAACAACATACAGCGTTTAACTAATCATGGTGGGCCGAACACTTAACATATTTTGTGCCAAATCTGAGTCATGCTGGACTCTCATGACCTGGTGGGTCTGTAGTAGTTGCTCTATGCTTGTTGTAAGTACTGTCACTCTTTTTTCTGCTGTAGGATGCTGGATTAGTCAATTAGTTAATTAGTTACTGACAGGTTTACCGACTTAAGACTAGATCCCCAGTTTTTAAATAATGTGATGTCTGTGGCAGAGTGCTTCTTGGTGTGTGTGTGCGTGCATGCGTATGCATCAGGGATGATGATGATGTGTGTGAACTTTTATACATGTGTGTATATTTGTGTGCACCTTATTTTTACTGAAACACCTTGATAGTTGCTGTGTGGAGACCTCCATACCTGTGTGTGGGTGTTTCAGCAGAACCCGTCTCTGTGTGTATCTAGAGAACTGCTTCTCTCCTTCACACTAACTCAGAGCAGGAGTCCAGAGTCCTGGCCACAGGTTTTCCATTTCACACAGTAAACCCCCAAAAGAAGCTCTGTTGCACTGCAGTGAAGCCCTGTAGGAGGACATATGAGCCAGTGTGTGTACGGGAGTGTGGAGCAGGTGGAGTGGGTGGAGGTGAGGTCTGAGATCTGCTCAGTGCCCAAGGGAATGATGCAGGATTCATTAGCTCTGATAATGCACCACCCTGGATCCATGATCATTAGCAATAAACGCATAGCACACAGTCACAAACATGCCCACGAGCTCACAAACACACACATCCTCACAAACACGCTTAGGAACACACAGACACTCACAGACACACTCACACACAAACACAGCATTGTGTTTTAATTCCTTTTTCTCTTTCCATCAGTCTATGTGTGAGTGTGTGTGTGTGTGTGTGTGTGTGTGTGTGTGTGTGTGCGTGATGAGGTTGGTGGGATTAATATTGTGCTTGACCCATTTCTGAAAGTAAGATTACCTACAGTCTTTCATCTCCATCTTTTATCCAGTAATTAGTTTTTTTGTTGAACCAAGATAAAAGTTTCCTTTGATGTCTTGGTGCACCTTTTCTTTAATTATTTCTTTAATTTCATGTTCTTAACCTCCATCAGTCGAACATCATTATGAGAAAACCTGTTTGGCTGACGGCTTCCTTTACCCTGTAATTGGCAAGACAAATAGTGGGGTGGGCTTCCCATGATTCAGCAGGGCTGAGCCGTCAGTCTCCGACAGGGCTGTCCTGCGATGATACGACTTGGCAGTCCTGCGGTGAAATGACAGGGCAGTCCTGCGGTGATGTGAGGGACGTCTGGGCGTGTGGGAGCAACATCCCCAGGGACCTCACCTCCATCACAGCTGTGTCTGCTCCTAGACAGGCTGTCAGAGCATGCACACACACACACACACACACACACACACACCAATGCTGATGCACCAATCAGCTCAATGACAGCTAGACACACAGGCCAGGGAAGAGACAACACACACACACACACTCACATATACATGCCTGGAAAATGTATGGTTTTAATGGCTGTCTTAGAAATATTTCAAGAAATGTTTCCATGCTGCTGCCGTGTTGCTTGAGCGGCTGTTGGGTAGGAGGCTGGGATGGATCTGTGATGGATCTGGGATGGATCTGTGATGATTCATCAAAGCTCTCGTGATGATCAAAGATGTTTTGGTCTGTGCCAGCCTGCACGCGTGCTATCCTCATCTTTGTGTGCAGGTCTGAATACACGGATTGTATTAATGCCGTTATTAAACACTGTGAGGTGTGTGGGTGGCTGCATTCTCTGCCTTACAGGGCATTTACCAGGTTTAGATACAAAGCTTCTCATGGAACTAGACTGTAACACTGTTGACAAGCAGTAAACAAAGGAGTACTATACTACTGTGATGCATCGCATCAGTTACACTGAACTTCTTGTAGGCAGGACTGTCCACTCAGAGACCATCCTAGCAACATGTGCAGGCAGTTATTCAAGACTAGGACCCATGGGGAGAGACCCACACTGAAATATAGGCTCGCATACATATTTCAAATCACTGGTGCAAACTGACATGAAAAATTTTAATGATTGTTCGGATTGTTGAAGCTTCCACATCCACGTATCTCCATAGCTAGAGCTTTGACGACTTTGACGACATCAAACTTGATAGGCCTAGATTTTTTGCGGTGACTCCTTTAGCGACGAGATGATTCGTTCCTGTCTCTGCAGGAGGGACTAGCTGTGCAGCTGCCCAGCATGATGAGGTTTCATGTTCGTTTTTTGGCCAGTCTCCTCATATCAAATGTTTCTTTCTAATGACACCGTGCCACTGTGTAGTGTATCAGATTTTGTACGTTGAGCTAAACAGGTATCCGTAGTGCACTTTGTAATACTAGAGCATCATGGGATATGTAGTTTGGTTTTAGGTCGAACACGAGGACTGAAAGTGTACAGCGGCTGCGTGTGTGTATTTGCCCGTTTACGATTAAACTACTTAATTAGTTCACTCTCTGTGTGCGTTCAAGTATGTTAAGAACATAACACACTGTTTCTATTTTATTGTTCTTATTTAACACCAGAGGTGTCAATTCCAGGTTCAGAAAGTAAAAGACCTCACCAGGATTTAGCTCAAGCTTGCTAGATTTTCTAAGTAGTGCAATCCAGGTAAAATTAATGGAATCAACACATTCCAGGAAGCCTGAGAAAAATCCTGGTGAGGACTTTTACTTTCTGAACCTGGAATTGACACCTCTGTTTAACACCGGCACAGACAGGTACTGGATTGTGTACCTGTCTCGGGAGTTGTGATGTGTGGCTGTCAGCATGTGCGGAGGGAGTGACCTGCTATGAGCCTCTGCAGGGGGCGTGGTCTGCTGAACCAACAACACACAGAGGACACTCCCTCCAGTCAGGGCTTGGTGCCACAGAGAACACTCCCTCCTGGTGCGAGTCTCCTTGCATTCACACACCTGGCAGCACTATGATACAGGCAACAAAGCCACGCACAGCACAGACATTTATGCAAGACAGGAGCAAAACACAACAAGGCTCTTTCATTAAGAAGGTTTTGTGTGTGTGTGTGTGTGTGTGTGTGTGTGTGTGTGTTGAAATGCCAGCATGCTGTTTCCTCTGGTTGCCTGATTGGGTTCTTCTGGTTGTGCTGTGCTGAATCCTGTAATCATGTCATCAGCATCTTCTGCCCCTGCGTCTGCCTCTACCTTGATCTGGCCTGATCAAATGGAAGCACTTTTAAAGACCACTGCAATTTTTTCTTTTTTTCTTTTGTGTGTGTGTTTCATCAGCCCACTGATTGGCTGTAATCTGGTTGAGGACATACGGCCTGGTGCTCTAGCCTGCAGTGCTGATTGCATGCTGTGTGATTTGCATCACAGCTCCGCCCCCTCTCTAAATTAATCTGATTAGGCTCGGCTACTCTGGTCTTGCCATGCATATTTGGAGTGTGTGTCACTCCATGCTGCATGTTTGCCCTGACACTACTTTTCATCGTGCGACACACACACACACACACATGCACACACACTCACAGCTGCCTGACACGGAGAATCAGTCAGGGGAGAGAAACCAAGGTCTGGGCAGTGTTAGTGCTACAGTGGTGAGTGTATAGAGGTCTGGGAATGTGGCCAGTCGTCCTGTCTCTGTTGTATGGTGAAGGGGATTACCTAAAGAACGTGAAGCTTTAGTTTAGATTGTTTTGCTTCCTGGTCTGGACATAATTGTTTTTTTTTTTTTGTTTTTACGTCTGACCGTTTGGAAATCAGTTGTAAAGAGGGGGTAGGGTAAAGGTTAGGGTCGGGGTTATAATTGAAGAGGCAGATTGCCATCCCCCACCCCTCATTCCCGCCGACCGACTTCACCCTTGAGCAGGGCTGCCGACCTGGGGCCTGTGAGGGTGTTGTCACTGGCAACCGTCAGCGAACAGACTGAAACTGCTGCTTTGCGTAGGTTGGCACAAGGGCAGCATGGTGAAGGATGTGCATTTTTTTAATGATGTGAAATGAATATAAACACATGCACTGTGCATCAGCAGTGTATATAAGACTTCACTGGATAAATGGGGAATGTTTCTTATTATTGATCCAGTATTGCAACCTGGGAAAAAAGTTTATACACCCTAATATACTCGTATGAAAAATTTTGGAAATAGGGTTTTTCGGGGGGTTGGGGCAGTAATACTACATACAAAGCATTAGACGTTACAATGTTAGATTATTAGAGCATTAGACGTTGCTGATATGACCAGTTTTGTTAGTATTTAGTGAATGTGATTTAAATACCTCAGATTAACTTAAAAACACTAATTTGTAAGTTGTCGTGCCAAATACTTGTTTGGTGAAAGGCTCTTTGTCTTATCTAATTAGCTATGTTCTTTATTGTGGTCATATTAAGTACTCTTGAATATTCTAGTACTGTGAGGTAGGTGAATTATATTACATATATGCATGTCCAGATGTCAGTTTTACTCTCTTAATAGTACAGTCACACATCCAGTCTTTGCTATTAGTTCCGCAGTGGAAACAGTGAGAAAGGAATTTTTCTACATCGCACTGAATTCTCTCCGCGCTCTAGCAGTGGGGAACCGACTCGGGCCGTTGTACCCCCAGACAGGTCCTAAGATGGTCTAAAAATAATCTTTTACTGCACTTACATTATTCAGGTTTCCGTGGTAGTCTCTGTAAATCACTGTGTTGACAGCTGAAGGAACGTGATGGCCATATTACAGCGGCACGATCGGCCGCCACTGTAGTCTTGAATGTTTTTACTCTGTGATCTCAACTTCTCCATGAGCCTGATAGCGGTGTGACGTGTGTGTTTTCAGAGCAGTAATAATGAGATAATGTCTCCCTCTCTGTTTCCCTCTCCCCGTCCCTCTCTTTGGGCTGTGGGCTTTCTGAACCCCGCATACTACACCTGATGCCTCTCCCAAAACTGCACAACCTTCAGGACATTAGAGCGTTGCTTCAGAGCGCTGCTCCGCGAACCGAGCCGTCCGCAGAGCAAAGCCTGGTGTATCTTAGCAGGGTCTGTGGATCTGTACGTCTCCATGACGACTTAACTGATAACATGTGTTCAAGTATGATTTATGAAAGCTGGGGAATTGAAAGTTGTCAGGCCCTATTACTGTATTTGCGGCAGCCGTACTAACAGATCGACATTAGCTCAGGTTCAATCTATAGTCAGGCTTTTTAATTTTGGGCTGAAAAGCTCTTTTAAAGCAGAGGGCCCTGACTGCCAGTGTTAGCCAATGAGTCATGACGTCGTGAGGGTCGCAGAAGGATTAGAGACACAAGACTAGTGGCACAGGAATCTCTGAGACTCCCTTTCAATGATGAAGAGTATGCTGGCATGTTCATGACCTCTACACTGTTTGCTGTTTTCTTATTCATTCTCTGTTTAACTCTCTCTCTACCTGCTTCCCTCTCTCCATCTCTCTCCCTCCCTTTCTCTATCTCCCGCTTCTCTCTCTCTCTTTCTGCCTCTCCCCCACCCTTTGTCACCCTCTTGCTCCCTCCTTCTGTCTCCCCTCTCTCTCTCTCTCTCTCTCTCTCTTTCTCTCTCTCTCTCTCTCTCTCCTACCGTCAGGGCTCCATCATCACACCCTCCAGCTGTATGTCTCCTTTGCCTGCTGCTGTGAAATTATCCTCAGCTTTGCCCCCCTGCAGTGAGACTCTCACACGTCTAATCTAATTACCCCGGCGTCCTGCAGGGAACTCTTCTCCACCCCCCATTATTTAAGCCGTGGTCCAAGGCGGTGCCTGGGCACAGGAGTCGTGGCCCTGCTTGTCAGAGACGTGTCCTGTTCTCGTGTGTTGGGTTGAGTTATCCCCTGAAGATGTTGAGGGGTGACTGTGAACAGCTCATCTAACGTCCACATGGAGCGATCTCGCGCTGTAGGGCCCTCGAGCGGAGCATTCTGCTGGGCCGAGAACCCGACAGAGGAGGGTGGGGTGCTTCAGCCTGATGATGCAAGGCTCGGAGGAAAGATGGAGATATAGGTGGAGAAGGTTCAGCCAGTAATGGGTTCAGTGGCTCAGAGATTGTGTACTGGTCCATTAGGGCAGACTTTTGAGTGCTGTCAGGTAGTATAGCACAGATCCTAGCGCACGCACGCACACGCACACACACACACACACACACATGACACATGACACATGACACATGCACATACTCTTGATTATGAAAATATGACTTGTATGTACACTTGTCTGTATTGTCAGTGCAGCTATTTTTAAGAGTAATCAAGTTACTCTCTTAACGGTCTCTCACGTATAAAAAAATGATGTCATGGTGCCCTCTTGTGGTGAACTGCAGAAATGCACATTGTTCCTTGTTCTGATTGAGAGTTTCTATTTATGCTCTTCAGTGTTGTTAGAATTAGGTAGTTGTATGGTAAACACATAATTGTGCAAGTTTGTGATGAGGGTGATGCCCTTCTGAAGACTGAAGAGGTTTCAGACATTTTGAATGGAACAGACACCACCATGAAGTCAAGTAAGTTCAGCTTGTGAACAGAGTGGCGTGTGTGTGTGTGTGTGTGTGTGTGTGTGTGTGTGTGTGTGTGTGTGAGAGAGAATAATGCACCTTGTCTTACACTCTGTGAGAGATACATTCACTGAATATTTTATATGGAGTATAGAGATGGTTCAGTTGAGTATCAAACATTGGGTGACATTTCAGTGCTCTTGTCAGAATGCTCATGACATTGATAACATGACATCAGAATTTGCTGCCATCTGTGTCTACAACTTGACATCAGTACCCAGTTAGGACACACTAACACACAGGCCAAATAAGCAACATTTAGTAATTTGTTGCGAAGTTTGTGGACTTCTTCGTGGATCCCTGACCTTCTCAGAGGTGTTTAGGCAGTTTAGGCGCAGCAGCCTGACAGGCAGATCCCGTAGAGCACCTGAGGTAAAATGGTGATTGGTCAGCCTGAGAGGCTGATGTAACTATTGTGGTGTTAAAGGAACGCCAGCACACCTCCACCACCTCACCACTACACTACCTCACTGCCTCCACCACCTCACCACTACACTACCTCACTGCCTCCACCACCTCACCACTACACTACCTCACTGCCTCCACCACCACCTCACCACTACACTACCTCACTGCCTCCACCACCACCTCACCACTACACTACCTCACTGCCTCCACCACCACCTCACCACTACACTACCTCACTGCCTCCACAACCTCACCACTACACTACCTCACTGCCTCCACTACCACCTCACCACTACACTACCTCACTGCCTCCACCACCACCTCACCACTATACTACCTCACTGCCTCCACCACCACCTCACCACTACACTACCTCACTGCCTCCACCACCACCTCACTGTCTCCACCACCTCACTGCCTCCACCACCACCTCACCACTACACTACCTCACTGCCTCCACCACCACCTCACCACTACACTACCTCACTGCCTCCACCACCACCTCACCACTACACTACCTCACTGCCTCCACCACCTCACCACTATACTACCTCACAGAGGTGGGACCAAGTCAGTGTTTTGCAAGTCTCAAGTAAGTCCAAGTCTTTATCCTCAAGTCCCGAGTCAAGTCTCAAGCAAAGACAGTCAACTCAAGTCAAGTCTCGAGTCAAGACAGGCAACAGTCAAGTCAAGTCCCAAGTCTGAAACTTGGAATTTCAAGTCCTTTCGAGTCTTTTTTTTTTACAGGCACCAACGCTTTACGAATGCTACGCTGATGCGTTTCTTTACTCGTTTTGTTGGTGTCCGCCAGCCAAAAGATGACAGATCATTTACATTTTATCTTCTCTTAATTACATAAATGTACTTAAACAAGAATGTTTCGTTACATAATTTTACACGAAAATAGCAAGCTTCATCGTAAGCAAGATGCTGTCATTACGAATGGTTATTCTAAACATTTGGATAAAATGTTTAAATATAGACTAATAAAAGGTTAGGGTTATTTTTTCATTGTTTTCTGTTATTGTGGGGTCATGGTGTACTATTGTTACCTGGAGATTCAGTGGGGTCACATATTCTGATATTCTGATCCGTCAGAATTGGTGACCCCAGTTAAAAAGGCTCACCTGTACATCCCATTCATGATTTCTTTGTTGGCTGCAATGGTGAGGGGATGGTAAATCTTGTTTAAGTACATTTATGTAATTAAGAGACGATAAAATGTAAATATAAACATCTGTCATATTTTGGCTCGTGGACACCAACAAAACGAGTAAAGACGTAGCATTACGTAAAGCGTTTGTGCCTCTGAACAGAAACTGTGAAATAGCGCCCCCTGTGGTCACAAAACTCGACGGTCACAGAATCTGGTGTAACACCGGTCTGCGTCAGAAGGACGGAAATGAAATTAATGGGGTGCACTTTATAAATATTAATATGCGTTTTAAAATTTAGTTTTGGGGTAAAAAAAAATCAAGTCTTTGCAAGTAAACAGGTTCAAGTCCAATTCAAGTCCCAAGTTATTGGTGTAAAAGTCCAAGTCAAGTCTAAGTCTCTGAATATTTTTTCAAGTCAAGTCAAAAGTCTTAATATTAATGACTCGAGTCTGACTCGAGTCCAAGTCATGTGACTCGAGTCCCCACCTCTGCTACCTCACTGCCTCCACCACCACCTCACCACTACACTACCTCACTGCCTCCACCACCACCTCACCACTACACTACCTCACTGCCTCCACAACCTCACCACTACACTACCTCACTGCCTCCACCACCACCTCACCACTACACTACCTCACTGCCTCCACCACCACCTCACCACTATACTACCTCACTGCCTCCACCACCACCTCACCACTACACTACCTCACTGCCTCCACCACCTCACCACTACACTACCTCACTGCCTCCACCACCTCACCACTACACTACCTCACTGCCTCCACCACCTCACCACTACACTACCTCACTGCCTCCACCACCACCTTACCACTACACTACCTCACTGCCTCCACCACCACCTTACCACTACACTACCTCACTGCCTCCACCACCTCACCACTACACTACCTCACTGCCTCCACCACCACCTCACCACTACACTACCTCACTGCCTCCACCACCACCTCACCACTACACTACCTCACTGCCTCCACCACCACCTCACCACTACACTACCTCACTGCCTCCACCACCACTACACTACCTCACTGCCTCCACCACCACCTCACCACCACACTACCTCACTGCCTCCACCACCTCAGTGAGGGCTCACAGTGATCCCTGGTTATTCCCACCCCAAGCCCACCAGCCGCAAGACAGCTGGCACTGTCTCCCAACTACAAGGCTGGAGCACTATTCAAGGTGCTCAGACAGTAGACAGATATATAGTAGGCTGAAGCAGTGATTGGTTCTTAGTAACCTGAAGGGTTGGTCCATGCCTAAAGTGACAGATACTTTGAGTCAGATTTGGTGGAAAAAGTGTTTGCTTTGCTGTAAATTTGAGCAGGTGCTCATTAAATGTGTCAGCCCTGCTCAAAAAAGGTGGGACCTTTCACTGAATATTCCCCCTGCTTCACTTTAGAGATGTATCACCTGATACTTGCAGCAAGTGTATTTTTTAAGTGAGACACAAAGCTATGTATATGTTCCCGAATGCAGACACGTGTTCACCTGTTTGCTTTGGTTTGAAGTACCCAATATGCAAAGATCACAGTAAACACGTCTTTGTTGACTCGTTCCTACAGGTGTTCTGGAGTTCCTGTTCCCTCACACGTCTCACATTTGCTTCTGAGCACCTACCTGTGTATGCTGTTAGAAATCTAGCTGCCTACTTGTACCTCCTGTGGGTCAGGAGGTCAGGTCATTCAATAATGGTATTGAAAGTCCATCTATATAATTGGCACAATCCAGGCACACTGAAGAATACCTGCCCATTATCCACCAATGTCCAGACAGTCTGTCCATGCACACACACACACACACACACACACACACGCACCCAATCAGAACCAAGCAATGCACCAATATGCACACCTCCAAATATCAAATAGTCCTCTTATTGCTAACAGCAGCAGGAGTGGGTGTTGGAAGCTGGATCTAATCATGCTAAAGGACTTGAGAATTGGGTTTACGGATCATAAAAGCTGATTATCTAAACGCAGAAAACAGCCAAACAACTGCATTGGTGTCTAGAGGGCTAAGGCACAGCTACAGCTGCCCTGGTTTCCTGACTGCAATAACACATATCACTATTTTCAAGGTAATGAAGTTAGATGATATAAATAAAGACATTCTTACAGCCAGGCTGTAATGTGGGCCTGTGACCAGTAGGGGGCTCTCTGGCAGAAGTGGGCACCAGGTAATTGTAATGTAACTGAATGGTTTAGCTCCTGCCCATTACATACTGCATGCAAAGCCCCCTGTGTTGATTCAGCGTGACTGGGGAACTAATAAATAGAGCTGTTAGTGAGATGCAGCGTCACAGTGGTCCTCTTCTCATATTAAGAGGATTACGTACCAGACAGAGGAAGAAGGTGAGATCCACTATAGCCTGCTGTGAGGTACTTACAGGAATGTCCTGTTCACCACCATTGGCACCACCCACTCTTGTAAACGGTTACATTAGCTGCCTGTCAGCCGTGTCATAATGGGATCATAATGGGATATAATGTATGTATATGATCCCCCTGTATATAACTCTCCTGTATATAACCCCCCATGTGTGTGACTCCATGTATAATCTCCTGTATATAACCCCCCATGTTTATGACCCTCCTGTAGATAATTCCCTTTATATATGGCCCCCCTGTATATAATGCAAATGTATATAACCCCCTTGTATATAATCCCCCTCTGTATGACCCCCTGTATATAATCCCCCTATGTATAACCCCCTGTATATAATCCCCATGTATATAATCCCCCTATGTATGACCCCCTGTATATAATCCCCCTATGCATGACCCCCTGTATATAATCCCCATGTATATAACCCCCCTGTATATAATCCCTCTATGTATGACCCCCTGTATATAATCCCCCTATGTATAACCCCCTGTATATAATCCCCATGTATATAACCCCCTGTATATAATCACTCTATGTATAACCCCCTGTATATAATCCCCATGTATATAACCCCCCTGTATATAATCCCCCTATGTATAACCCCCTGTATATAATCCCCATGTATATAACCCCACTGTATATAATCCCTCTATGTATGACCCCCTCTGTTTATAATGCCCCTGTGTATAACTCCCCCTATATATAACTTCTCTCTAGTGTTTCTGTAAAATTCCACTCAAAACCTCCGCCAGATCTTATTTAACTTTTCAAATTATCCCAATGAGAATGAAAAACGGAATTTGAGATCAATATTAAGATGTTGTAAAAGATAGAATTGAACTAAATATGGTTGCAAAGAGATATTTATCTTTTAGGATCCCAAAATAGTTTATGGCTTTGCATCCTTCATCATTAATTTATAAAAAACAAAAACAAAACGTTGGGTGGTTAATCTTCTCCTCACAATGTGGATTTTCCAGCCAAAGCTAAAAATGTCCTTTTATCAGCAGTGCATACTGGAAACCGCTTTACACCGCACGCTCCTGTTTGGAATAACAGACATATCCTATTCCAAACCAGATCTTCTTCCAAGATTGGTCGGTCTATATTGGTTATAACATGTATGTCAAATGAGAATCTCTTAGCTGCAGTTCAGGTCAGTGTTTTCAGTGTTTACCAGTATCTCATGTGTAAACAGGTATTGAGAATGCATAGAGGTAGCTCAGCCCAAGACATTCATTTTAAATAAGCTTAATTTATTTAATCTGTTTTCATATCATATACTGTATATATATATGCATACATATACATACAGTAAAGGAGCTTCCCTATAAAGCTCTGTACAGTAGCAGATGTTCCTCCAGTGAAGTTTTATGATGTCAGCTTCATTTTGACCATAATTACTGTATCTTCTCTCTGATATCGAAATGTCTTGACCATTTGTTTTTCATGTGCATTTATAGTCTGACATTTTGGAAAAACTTGATTGGTTAATAGTTAAAATTCCATTTATTACTTATTAAAAATACAATTAAAAACAGTATGCAAATATGCTTAGTAACTTGTACTTAAATCATAAATCAGTAAAATCATACAATAAATCATTTTCGTTCAATAAATCAGCAAAACCGTACTATAAATCTGTGAAACCATATTATAAATCTGTAACATCGTTCTATAAACCGCTAAAATCATTCTACAAATCTATAAAATCATACAGTAAAACAGTAAAATCATACAGTAAATCAGTAAAATCATACAGTAAAACAGTAAAATCATACAGTAAATCAGTAAAATCATACAGTAAAACAGTAAAATCATACAGTAAAACAGTAAAATCAGTAGTACTGGAAGCTGAAGAAGATTAAGATGGCGGTGCCCTTGTTTCATCGGTGCATAAGGTGAATACTTATGCACCGAATTTTGTTTTCTCTGTGTGGACGTTTAGAGGAAGGATTCTAGTTTGTTTGTGTCTGGTGCCTCTGATTGTGGAATAATGTGAACATATCGTAAATAATGAAGCCATCTTTATCATGTGCAGAAAGTGTTGTGAGAGGAAGTGTGGACGGACGTATGGGCAGGCCGGCCCGGACGCCTGGCGCAGTTAGCTCACAGATCCATGACAAATCTCGGTGCTCGCCCGCCCTCTCTCTTTCACTTTCTCTCTCTTTTCTTTCTTTCTTTCTCTCCCTCTGCTGTCTTTTCCTTCTTTCTTTCTTTCTTTCCCTCCCTCCCCTCTCTCTTCTTCTCAGTCTCTTCCATTCTTCCATTCTTTCTGTCCCTTTGTCTCCCTCCCTCTCCCTCTCTCTCCCTAAGTCTGTCTGTGTCCCACTCTTCCTCTCTCTCTGTATCTACCTCCCCCTCCCCTTCTCTCTCTTTCTCTCTTTGCCTCCTCAGTCTCTTTCCGCCTGCCTCTCTTGCTGTTTCTCCTTCTCCATCTCTCTTCCTCTTCCTGTCTCTCTCCACCTCACTCTCTCTCTCCCTCCCTTTCTCCCTCTAAGTCTCTTTCTCTGTCTCTCTCCCTCCCTCGCTCTTTCTCCCTCCCTCCCTCTCTCTCTGTCTCTCCTTCCCTCTCTCTGGTGCGCATGCACACACACTGGTTAGGGTGCCTATAGAGACAGCCAGCGAGCAGGCTCCTCACACCAGAGGCGCCTCACTGCATCCGTGCGTCCACGGCGACCGCCGCCACCCGAGCGTACCGACAGCTACGGACGGTGGCGTAAAGACAGGCGAGCGTGAGGCGAGCGTGAGACGAGCGTGAGACGAGCGTGAGGCGAACGTGCCTGAGATGACCGCCCCCCTCAGCAAGCAGCAGAGTTGCTGCGTAGACCTGCGCGGGTCCGGCGGGTGTGCCGGGTGTGGCGGGTCCGGCTCCCCCTGCCTGTGCGGCTGGCGGCCGGACTCCCAGCACTACCCGCCCTCGCCGTCCTCATCCTCACTGCCGCGCCGCAGGGCCAGACTGACGCCCTCGCGCTCCGAGAGCTGGTGGCCGAGCTTGGGCGGTGATCCCGCGCTTCAGGCCCGCGTGGGCAGCTGTGAGCTGTGGGGTGAGGGCGGCTGCACGCAGCACGACTGGCACGAACCCTACCAGGTAATCACCTCTCAGGGGGCGGGGACAGGGCGGGGACAGGGCGGAGCTGTCTGGGGTCTGTTGTTCTCATTGAGTTCGATCAGAGTGACTCTGTTGTAAAGCTTTGAGCAGTGTGAGGGACGTGTGTGCTGGACCGGGATCTGTGCCAGTAGATGAGCCTGTACTTGTGTGTAAGAGATAGTGGTGTGTGTGTAAGAGATAGTGGTGTGTGTGTAAGAGATAGTGGTGTGTGTGTAAGAGATGTTTTGTACGGTGCCGCTTAGGGTACTTTGAATGGCATACTAGCTAAAGCTACTGTTCTGCTAAAACTACTGTACAACTGTACAAGATTTAATCATTGATTGAATGAAACACATTTTTCAAAGGAAGGGTTTTGTGTGTGTGTGTGTGTGTATGTATGTGTGTGAGTACAAGATTTAATTATCTGTACAAGATTTAATTATCGATTGAATGTAACAAGCATTTCAAAGGTAGGTGTGTGTGTGTGTGTGTGTGTGTGTGTGTGTGTGTGTGTGTGTGTGTGTGTGTGTGTGTGTGTGTTTGTGTGTGTGTGAGAAAGAGAGATAGAGGGATTATAGAGTTAAGTTCAGCTGCAGGGAGCAAATGGCCATGAATCTGGCCAGGGCATCCCACCAAGTCAGTGCAGCTGGATACTGTGTGTGTGTGTGTGTGTGTGTGTGTGTGTGTGTGTGTGTGTGTGTGTGTGTGTGTGTGTGTGTGTGTGTGTGTGTGTGTGTGTGTGTGTGCGCGTGTGTGCGTGTGCTGTGTGCATATAAAAGTGCTCTGTGTTTCTGTGGTGACGGCACTGTTTGAGTAGACTCTGCAGAACTGGCACCATGTCCACTCCATTTGGTTAGAAGTGGCAATGTGTCCTTTCAGGCGCCCCCTTGTGCTCATCGGATGGAACTACATTGCTTTCACAGCTGCCTGCTTCAGTGTTTTGCTTGTTTATCATTGTATAGGTAATCATTATAGTAACCAAGTAATTGCTTTCATACACTGTTGTCATAGATTATGTAGGATAGTCATTAGACTTAATCAGCTTACTTGTTTGAACACTGTGTGGATTGCAACACATATGTGATCAAATATTAGAATTTCCAGGACCACCGAAACGTCAGTTTCTATCCTTAACCTCAGTTACCACAAAGATAACATCTAACTTGATCTTTCAGTTAAAAAAATGAGCCCTGTAGTATTTTATAAGTACTATAACCCTGTAGCATTTTAAAGAGTACTATATCCGTGTAGTGTTTTAAAAAGTACTATAACTTTATACACCCGGCCAGCGTAGGGTTGAAATACCAGCCAGCTGCTAAAGACAGAACATTCAAACTTTGTGCTGCTCAAAGCCAAACTGTCTGCTCACTAATTGGACGGCTTGCTTTCTCTGAGGGTTACAGCGACCAATGAGAACACAGCATTAGTAGGACTCATTCCTCACATCTGAACATGTGCACCCCTGTCCCTTGATTGGCTCTTTTTCCTACAGTTCTTTTGCCAAATTCAAGCTGAGCTGAGGTTCACACTGGGTTCACCTCACCGCACGCCGACCTTACTGGGTTTAAGGTCACACTGGGTTCATCTCACCTTTGTGGCTCTGATAGAATTCATCAAGAAAGTGTCCATGTGCAGCTCTTGCTGTGTTCTCATCAGATATTCCTGTCGATAAAATGGCTTCCCACAGGGTGCAGGGCTCCTTGGCGGAGGCTGCTGTGGTCTCAACCGTCAGGATCATGTAGACTGGTGTTGACAGATCTTCAGGGTCCTGAGATCATCCTCCTTCACCTAGCAGCCCATAGGCTGTGTGTCCACCTCCATCCCCAACTGGGCTGCTGCTCATGGCTTTTCACGTACCACCATACGCTTGTGTATTATTGAGGTTGGTGTGGTGCCTCTATGTATAGAGTCTCTCTGGCCTACATTACTGAGAGCAGTAAACTAGAACGAGAGCTGCAGATGTAGCTCGACTGAGTCACCCGATAGCACATCCCCTTTAACACATCCCCTTTAACACATCCCCTTTAGCACATCCCCTTTAACTCATCCCCTTTAGCACATCCCCTTTAGCACGTCCCCTTTAGCACGTCCCCTTTAGCACGTCCCCTTTAACACGTCCCCTTTAACTCATCCCCTTTAGCACGTCCCCTTTAACACATCCCCTTTAGCACATCCCCTTTAGCACATCCCCTTTAGCACATCCCCTTTAGCACATCCCCTTTAACACATCCCCTTTAGCACGTCCCCTTTAACACGTCCCCTTTAACTCATCCCCTTTAGCACGTCCCCTTTAACACGTCCCCTTTAACACGTCCCCTTTAACACGTCCCCTTTAGCACGTCCCCTTTAACACGTCCCCTTTAACACGTCCCCTTTAACACGTCCCCTTTAACACGTCCCCTTTAGCACGTCCCCTTTAACACGTCCCCTTTAACACGTCGCCTGTAACTCATCCCCTGTAACTCATCCCCTTTAACACATCCCCTTTAACACGTCGCCTGTAACTCATCCCCTTTAACACATCGTCTTTAACACATCCCCTTTAACACGTCACCTGTAACTCATCCCCTTTAACCCCTTAATCCCCTTTGACCCATCACCTTTGACAAGCCTCTGCCTACCCCACTCTCACTCTGCAGTCAGACTCCTGGTTGCTCCTGCTCCCAATCAGAAGTTGACGATATTAAAAAATTGTTTGGAAATAGGATTTAGGAACATGCTACAGTGCACAGCTGAAGTCTTCCTACACAGTCTGTTTCAGTGGAAGGGTTATCACTAGGGGGCTGTGGTACACACCTGCAGTGGCCAGCCCTGGCCCAGTACCCGGAGAGCAATTGGGGTTAAGTGCCTTGCTTAAGGGCACCTCAGTCATGGCCTAGGGCCTAAGAATCAAACCCATGACATTTCTGTCAGAAGACCAGTTCCCTAACCACCAGAACATGAGTACCCTATCAAGAGATTTTATTCATAGGACATCCACTTCAGTGTCACTTAGAGGAAAAGTAATTCCCATAGCTTAATCATGTTTGTAATTTAATATTTCACTGTACTTATCTAGACATAATTAACCTTTCACTTGCAAAGGGTGCTCTGCTAAATTGCAAAATTACTGGAGGACCAGAATTTCACAAAGAGTCTCTGTGTGGTTCAGCTAGACTGAGAGTTATTCATGTTGCTGTATTTTGGTCATCAAGAGATATATTGCAGGTAAAAGACAAGATTTTGCTGTGCAGAAAGTGTCACAAGGGATGTGGTTGGGCTCAGGTGAGGTGTGGGTTGGGTGTTTAGGGGAGGGGAAAAGTAATACATGGAGTTTGGCTGGTTAGGGATTGGCCCGTGTGTAGTGGTTGGGGATTGACCCGTGTGTAGTGGTTGGGGATTGACCCGTGTGTAGTGGTTGGGGATTGACCCGTGTGTAGTGGTTGGGGATTGACCCGTGTGTAGGGGTTAGGGATTGACCCGTGTGTAGTGGTTGGGGATTGACCCGTGTGTAGTGGTTGGGGATTGACCCGTGTGTAGGGGTTAGGGATTGACCCGTGTGTAGGGGTTGGGGATTGACCCGTGTGTAAGGGTTAGGGATTGACCCGTGTGTAGGGGTTAGGGATCGACCCGTGTGTAGCGGTTGGGGATTGACCCGTGTGTAGGGGTTAGGGATTGACCCGTGTGTAGTGGTTGGGGATTGACCCGTGTGTAGGGGTTGGGGATTGACCCGTGTGTAGGGGTTAGGGATTGACCCGTGTGTAGTGGTTGGGGATTGACCCGTGTGTAGTGGTTGGGGATTGACCCGTGTGTAAGGGTTAGGGATTGACCCGTGTGTAGGGGTTAGGGATTGACCCGTGTGTGGTGGTTAGGGATTGACCCGTGTGTGGTGGTTAGGGATTGACCCGTGTGTAGGGGTTGGGGATTGACCCGTGTGTAGGGGTTGGGGATTGACCCGTGTGTAGGGGTTGGGGATTGACCCGTGTGTAGGGGTTGGGGATTGACCCGTGTGTAGGGGTTGGGGATTGACCCGTGTGTAGTGGTTGGCGATTGACCCGTGTGTAGGGGTTGGGGATTGACCCGTGTGTAGGGGTTGGGGATTGACCCGTGTGTAGGGGTTGGGGATTGACCCGTGTGTAGGGGTTGGGGATTGACCCGTGTGTAGGGGTTGGGGATTGACCCGTGTGTAGGGGTTGGGGATTGACCCGTGTGTAGGGGTTGGGGATTGACCCGTGTGTAGGGGTTGGCGATTGACCCGTGTGTAGGGGTTGGCGATTGACCCGTGTGTAGGGGTTGGGGATTGACCCGTGTGTAGGGGTTGGGGATTGACCCGTGTGTAGGGGTTGGGGATTGACCCGTGTGTAGGGGTTGGGGATTGACCCGTGTGTAGGGGTTGGGGATTGACCCGTGTGTAGGGGTTGGCGATTGACCCGTGTGTAGTGGTTGGCGATTGACCCGTGTGTAGTGGTTGGGATTGACCCGTGTGTAGGGGTTAGGGATTGACCCGTGTGTAGGGGTTGGGGATTGACCCGTGTGTAGTGGTTGGGGATTGACCCGTGTGTAGGGGTTGGGGATTGACCCGTGTGTAGGGGTTGGGGATTGACCCGTGTGTAGGGGTTGGGGATTGACCCGTGTGTAGGGGTTGGGGATTGACCCGTGTGTAGTGGTTGGCGATTGACCCGTGTGTAGTGGTTGGGATTGACCCGTGTGTAGGGGTTAGGGATTGACCCGTGTGTAGGGGTTGGGGATTGACCCGTGTGTAGTGGTTGGGGATTGACCCGTGTGTAGGGGTTGGGGATTGACCCGTGTGTAGGGGTTGGGGATTGACCCGTGTGTAGGGGTTGGGGATTGACCCGTGTGTAGTGGTTGGGGATTGACCCGTGTGTAGGGGTTGGGGATTGACCCGTGTGTAGTGGTTGGGGATTGACCCGTGTGTAGTGGTTGGGGATTGGCCGATGTGTAGTGCTTGGTTAACTTGGTTAGTTGGGTGAGTCTGGGTGAGTTGTACAGGTGTATTTGATTTGAGTGGACCAACTGATACATGACAACTTCCTTTTGGCTGTAGTCTGAAAAAAATGTATTAGAATTTATCGACATTTTAGGCAATTACGTTACAGTGTTTATAACCATTCAGTGTCTTTTGCCGCTTTCACAGACGTTCTCTTGATCTCTCACCTGTCTGAAGTCTGCAGTGCAGGTGAACGTACCGGCTCTTTAAGAAGGAGCTCTCATCAGTGTCTCCGGGCACCGTATACAAACACTGTGGAGCTGCACTCCACCCATGCACCACCCTTTTCCCTGACAGTTTTCTGCGTTGTGCCTCTTTTCTCCACAGCACTTCAGGCCTTAAGGACGAACGCCCACTTGGTGGTTCGGCACCAGAGATCTACAGAACATAATTCTTTGCTTGTGCCAGGATTATACCTGCTAAGGCTCCGTGTATTCGCTTGTGTCGTGTGGAATGAACCATGAGCTCTGCTGGGAGGGGTGCACTGAGATACTGTTGTGCCTTTATGTGTGGTTGTGCAGATTTGGTAGATTCTGTGTGGTTCTGTCTGGTTCTGTCTGGTTCTGTCTTTCTCACAGTAACAAGGCTGCAGCATCCACATGGTTTTGATGTTCTACAATGAGATGTTTACAGATAGTGACTATGGGACAAGAGTCCCACCTCTTCAGTGTTGGGCAGGTGGCTCTTTATCCAGCTCTTTGCTCAGAGGGACTCACCTTCACCCCGTGACTCATCTAAGAGATTTGAATGCTTATCCACACAGAGCACAGACCCCACACAGCCTCTCTGCTTTTAGCTGTTCTCTCCCACAGATGTGAGATTATGAGTCGACTCCAGAGAACCTCTTGAGAAAGTCACTCTTAAAGAACAGAACAGCAAACGGTTCATAAATGAAGTAAAATAATAAACCAAATCACCCTTAATTCAAATAGGCTTCATTCAAATAGGCTATTCTGTTCTATGGAGATTCTATTCTCTATACTGGATTACTGTGCATTATGAGTATAGCTGTTTTATATTGTGCAGTATAGGGCTGGATTACTCTGTGCTGTATAAGGTTGGAATACATTGTGTTGTGTAGGATTGGATTACGTTGTGTAGTGCATATATGGCTGGATTACGTTGCTCCTTTGACCTGACACTTTCCTGAGAAAAAAACATGAGAAGGTCTTTTCAAATAAACAAGTGTGTGTGTGTGTGTGTGTGTGTGTGTGTGTGTGTGTGTGTGTGTGTGTGTGTGTGTGTGTGTGTATTTGTTTGTGTGTGTGTTTGTGAGTTTGTTCACATCATTCTACACCAATGGAATGTGAGCTCTTAATTTTGCTTAGCACTATCTTTCTCTTTCTTCTCTCTCTCTCCTCTCTTCTCTGTCAGAGGGAGATGGTGGTGATTAGCACTATCTTTCTCTTTCTTTTCTTCTGCTCTCTTCTCTCTTCTATGTGTTGGAGGGAGATGGTGGCGCTTAGCTCTTCTGGCTGCACATTCATTAGTGTTGTAGCAGTGCTGAGCTGTAAGACACATCGATTTCTCTCTACATCACCGCCTCTGGCTCACCTGTCCTCCCTGTGCATGCCATCTCTGAATACTAATGCCTTTAGCAGAGTTGTGTGTGTGTGTGTGTGTGTGTGTGTTGGGTCAGAAATGGCAGTATGGAATTGCCTTCTAAGCATGATATCAGCCCCAGTGTTTGGACATAAAAGGACAACAGACCTTTGGCCTCAACTGTGTGACCAGCTTATTTATGTTGATTTGGATTCTCTGGGTGTTCTACAGTTTCATCTCTCCACACATCTGTGTAATCCCATGATTGTGTGTACATAGGGTTCATTTTGGCTCATTTGTTGCCATGTGTGCTATGTTGGAGCGGTGTTTATCAGTGTTTGTGCGCTGTGTTGGAGCGGTGTTTATCGGTGTTTGTGCGCTATGTTGGAGCGGTGTTTATCAGTGTTTGTGCGCTATGTTGGAGCGGTGTTTATCAGTGTTTGTGTGCTATGTTGGAGCGGTGTTTATCAGTGTTTGTGTGCTATGTTGGAGCGGTGTTTATCAGTGTTTGTGTGCTATGTTGGAGCGGTGTTTATCAGTGTTTGTGCGCTATGTTGGAGCGGTGTTTATCAGTGTTTGTGAGCTATGTTGGAACAGTGTTTATCAGTGTTTGTGTGCTTATCAGTGTTTGTGAGCTATGTTGGAGCGGTGTTTATCAGTGTTTGTGTGCTATGTTGGAGCAGTGTTTATCAGTGTTTGTGTGCTATGTTGGAACAGTGTTTATCAGTGTTTGTGTGCTTATCAGTGTTTGTGAGCTATGTTGGAGCGGTGTTTATCAGTGTTTGTGCGCTATGTTGGAGCGGTGTTTATCGGTGTTTGTGCGCTATGTTGGAGCGGTGTTTATCAGTGTTTGTGTGCTATGTTGGAACAGTGTTTATCAGTGTTTGTGTGCTATGTTGGAACAGTGTTTATCAGTGTTTGTGTGCTATGTTGGAACAGTGTTTATCAGTGTTTGTGTGCTATGTTGGAGCGGTGTTTATCAGTGCCACTGCTGACCCTCACAGCACCGTACACAAGCTGCACGCCGCACCCATTAATAGAAACTAGGACAGTTAACCAATGGCCAACCTACTCTGATCTCTCTCTCCATCTCTCTCCTTATCTCTCTTCTTCTCTCTTTCTATATATCTCTACTTCTCTCTCTCTCCTCCTCTTTCACAGGCAAGTCCTGCTCCCATCATAGTCAACACGGACACGTTGGAGTCGGTACCTTATGTGAGTTCCATTGTTTTTCCTTACATTTCTTCTGACTGTTCAGCATTGAGGCTTGTGCTGGGTGTGTTGTGCAGTGTTCATAAACCCCAATGTGCATGTCGTGAGTGATTTATTGGTTTCTGCCTTATTTAGCTCTATTTATCTGCCAGTGTACAAGATAGACCCTCCTACTTAATCATTCAGGACATTTCATAAAACAGTCCCACACTTTTGAATGTGGGTAGGAATAGTGATGTTTTACGAGTGCGTGTCTTTAATAAAGAACAGACAGGATCTCCTGTTCTCCGTGGTGTTCGGGCGCAATGAGGGGTCGGGTGGATTTGGGCGGAGCGTAGCTGGATGAGGACAGGACTGGGATGAAAAGGTGAACAAGAACACACATGGGGAGAGACTGATGAAGGCTGAACAGCAGGACTGTGAGCACTGGAGCAGGAGAGGGTGGAGGAGGATGGAGGAGGGGAGGTAGGTGGGGTGGAGGAGGGGAGGTAGGTGGAGAGGAGGAGGAGGAGGGAGGAGGTGGGGATGAAAGTGGTGCTCTGTGTTGATCTGACCTGAGACCCCAAAAATGCAGCTGTAAGGGTGGAGGATGAAGGGTGGAGCTCAGCTGCTCTGACCGTCCCAGAAGACGGACAGAAAGAAGTCGTGTAGACGGATTCTGTGTGAAGCCTGGGGACAGATGCGAGGAGATCACGCCCTTTCAGATTATAATCCTATAAAACAGATCACGCCCTTTCAGATTACAATCCTCTAAAACAGATCACGCCCTTTCAAATTGCCATCCTCTAAAACAGATCACACCCTTTCAGATTACCATCATATTAAACAGATCACGCCCTTTCAGATTACCATCCTATAAAACATATCATGCCCTTTCAGGTTACTTTCCTATAAAACAGATCACGCCCTTTCAGATTATCATCCTATAAAACAGATCAACCCTTTCAGATTACAATCCTATAAAACACATCACGCCCTTTCAGATTACCATCCTATAAAACAGATCATGCCCTTTCAGATTGACATCCTCTAAAACAATTACACCCTTTCAGATTACCATCCTATAAAACAGATCACGCCCTTTCAGATTGACATCCTCTAAAACAGATCAGATTTCAGATTTTCAGACTTTTCAGATTACAATCCTATAAAACAGACCACGCCCTTTCAGATTACCATCCTCTAGAACACATCACGCTCTTTCAGATTACCATCCTCTAGAACAGATTATGCCCTTTCAGATTACCATCCTATAAAACAGATCACCCACTTTCAGATTGACATCCTCTAAAACAGATCATGCCCTTTCAGATTACCATCCTATAAAACAGATCACACCCTTTCAGATTGACATCCTCTAAAACAGATCAGATTTCAGATTTTGACCTTTCAGATTACCATCCTATAAAACAGATCACGCCCTTTCAGATTACCATCCTATAAAACAGATCACGCCCTTTCAGATTACCATCCTATAAAACAGATCACGCCCTTTCAGATTACCATCCTATTAAACAGATCACGCCCTTTCAGATTACCATCCTATTAAACAGATCACGCCCTTTCAGATTATCATCCTATAAAACAGATCACACCCTTTCAGATTGACATCCTCTAAAACAGTTCACGCCCTTTCAAATTACCATCCTATAAAACAGATCACGCCCTTTCAGATTACCATCCTATAAAACAGATCATGCCCTTTCAGATTACAATCCTATAAAACAGATCACGCTCCTTCAGATTATCATCCTATTAAACAGATCACGCCCTTTCAGATTACCATCCTATAAAACAGATCACGCCCTTTCAGATTGACATCCTCTAAAACAGTTCACGCCCTTTCAAATTACCATCCTATAAAACAGATCATGCCCTTTCAGATTACAATCCTATAAAACAGATCACGCTCCTTCAGATTATCATCCTCTAAAACAGATCACACCCTTTCAGATTACAATCCTCTAAAACAGATCACACCCCTTCAGATTACAATCCTATAAAACAGATCCCGCCCCTTCAGATTACCAGCCTATTAAACAGATCACGCCCTTTCAGATTACAATGCTATAAAACAGATCACACCCCTTCAGATTATCATCCTATTAAACAGATCACGCCCTTTCAGATTACCATCCTATAAAACAGATCACGCCCTTTCAGATTGACATCCTCTAAAACAGTTCACGCCCTTTCAGATTACCATCCTATAAAACAGTTCACGCCCTTTCAGATTACCATCCTATAAAACAGATCACGCTCTTTCAGATTACCATCCTATAAAACAGATCACGCTCCTTCAGATTACCATCCTCTAAAACAGAACATGTTGGTTCTCTCTTGAGTTCAGAGGAGTTCATGGTGACACAAGCAAACACAGTGACCTTATGAGGCTGTTTTCTGTGTGAGCAGTAGGGCGGCCAGGGAGACGGCTACCATTTCATTCTTCTGTGACTCATGTCATAACTTACTCATAAATTAGACATGTACAGTATACTTGTGTGTGCCTGTGGGACTACATTTCCAGTGGTTGTTATAAGCATTCACAAATCTTTGTATGTGAATTATACCATGTATGTGATGGTAATTTTTTTTTTTTTTATTAAAACATCAGGTTATCATTTGGTAGTATGTGTTCCTATGTGTGCATCAATATATTTCATTCTACCAGCATTTAGACATTTAATTATCAAAGCAAATACAGGCGGGTGAGTAATGTGGTTCGTCTCTGGCAGAATATCTGTAGTGGACTGTTTTGCCCAGACTGTTTTCCACTGTGATGAAGTGATGTTAGAACACACGGTGATGTGGCCCCACTGTGATGGAGTGATGTTAGAACACACGGTGATGTGGCCTCACTGTGATGGAGTGATGAGAGACACACGGTGATGTGGCCCCACTGTGATGAAGTGATGAGAGACACACGGTCATGTGGCCCCACTGTGATGGAGTGATGTTAGACACACGGTGATGTGGCCCCACTGTGATGAAGTGATGAGAGACACACGGTCATGTGGCCCCACTGTGATGGAGTGATGTTAGACACACGGTGATGTGGCCCCACTGTGATGGAGTGATGAGAGACACACGGTGATGTGGCCCCACTGTGATGAAGTGATGTTAGACACACGGTGATGTGGCCTCACTGTGATGGAGTGATGTTAGACACGTGTTGATGTGGCCTCACTGTGATGGAGTGATGAGAGACACATGGTGATGTGGCCTCACTGTGATGGAGTGATGAGAGACACACGGTGATGTGGCCTCACTGTGATGGAGTGATGAGAGACACACGGTGATGTGGCCCCACTGTGATGGAGTGATGAGAGACACACGGTGATGTGGCCTCACTGTGATGGAGTGATGAGAGACACACGGTGATGTGGCCCCACTGTGATGGAGTGATGTTAGACACACGGTGATGTGGCCTCACTGTGATGGAGTGATGTTAGACACACGGTGATGTGGCCCCACTGTGATGGAGTGATGAGAGACACACGGTGATGTGGCCCCACTGTGATGGAGTGATGAGAGACACACGGTGATGTGGCCCCACTGTGATGGAGTGATGAGAGACACACGGTCATGTGGCCCCACTGTGATGGAGTGATGTTAGACACACGGTGATGTGGCCTCACTGTGATGGAGTGATGTTAGACACACAGTGATGTGGCCTCACTGTGATGGAGTGATGTTAGACACGTGTTGATGTGGCCCCACTGTGATGGAGTGATGAGAGACACACGGTGATGTGGCCCCACTGTGATGGAGTGATGAGAGACACATGGTGATGTGGCCCCACTGTGATGGAGTGATGAGAGACACACGGTGATGTGGCCCCACTGTGATGGAGTGATGAGAGACACACGGTCATGTGGCCCCACTGTGATGGAGTGATGTTAGACACACGGTGATGTGGCCTCACTGTGATGGAGTGATGTTAGACACACGGTGATGTGGCCCCACTGTGATGGAGTGATGAGAGACACACGGTGATGTGGCCCCACTGTGATGGAGTGATGAGAGACACACGGTGATGTGGCCCCACTGTGATGGAGTGATGAGAGACACACGGTGATGTGGCCCCACTGTGATGGAGTGATGAGAGACACACGGTCATGTGGCCCCACTGTGATGGAGGGATGAGAGACACGTGTTGATGTGGCCCCACTGTGATGGAGTGATGAGAGACACACGGTGATGTGGCCTCACTGTGATGGAGTGATGAGAGACACACGGTGATGTGGCCCCACTGTGATGGAGTGATGAGAGACACACGGTCATGTGGCCCCACTGTGATGGAGGGATGAGAGACACACGGTGATGTGGCCCCACTGTGATGGAGTGATGAGAGACACACGGTGATGTGGCCCCACTGTGATGGAGTGATGTTAGACACACGGTCATGTGGCCCCACTGTGATGGAGTGATGTTAGACACGTGTTGATGTGGCCTCACTGTGATGGAGTGATGAGAGACACACGGTGATGTGGCCCCACTGTGATGGAGTGATGAGAGACACACGGTGATGTGGCCCCACTGTGATGGAGTGATGAGAGACACACGGTGATGTGGCCCCACTGTGATGGAGTGATGTTAGACACACGGTGATGTGGCCTCACTGTGATGGAGTGATGAGAGACACACGGTGATGTGGCCCCACTGTGATGGAGTGATGAGAGACACACGGTGATGTGGCCTCACTGTGATGGAGTGATGAGAGACACACGGTCATGTGGCCCCACTGTGATGGAGTGATGTTAGACACACGGTGATGTGGCCTCACTGTGATGGAGTGATGAGAGACACACGGTGATGTGGCCCCACTGTGATGGAGTGATGAGAGACACACGGTGATGTGGCCTCACTGTGATGGAGTGATGAGAGACACACGGTGATGTGGCCCCACTGTGATGGAGTGATGTTAGACACACGGTCATGTGGCCCCACTGTGATGGAGTGATGAGAGACACACGGTGATGTGGCCCCACTGTGATGGAGTGATGTTAGACACACGGTGATGTGGCCTCACTGTGATGGAGTGATGAGAGACACACGGTGATGTGGCCCCACTGTGATGGAGTGATGAGAGACACACGGTGATGTGGCCCCACTGTGATGGAGTGATGTTAGACACACGGTGATGTGGACTCACTGTGATGGAGTGATGAGAGACACACGGTCATGTGGCCCCACTGTGATGGAGTGATGTTAGACACGTGTTGATGTGGCCTCACTGTGATGGAGTGATGAGAGACACACGGTGATGTGGCCCCACTGTGATGAAGTGATGTTAGACACACGGTGATGTGGCCCCACTGTGATGGAGGGATGAGAGACACACGGTGATGTGGACTCACTGTGATGGAGGGATGAGAGACACATGGTGATGTGGCCCCACTGTGATGAAGTGATGTTAGACACACGGTGATGTGGCCCCACTGTGATGGAGTGATGAGAGACACACGGTGATGTGGCCTCACTGTGATGGAGTGATGAGAGACACACGGTCATGTGGCCCCACTGTGATGGAGTGATGAGAGACACACGGTGATGTGGCCCCACTGTGATGGAGGGATGAGAGACACACGGTGATGTGGCCCCACTGTGATGGAGTGATGAGAGACACACGGTGATGTGGCCTCACTGTGATGGAGTGATGTTAGACACACGGTGATGTGGCCCCACTGTGATGGAGTGATGAGAGACACACGGTGATGTGGCCCCACTGTGATGGAGTGATGAGAGACACACGGTGATGTGGCCCCACTGTGATGGAGTGATGAGAGACACACGGTGATGTGGCCCCACTGTGATGGAGTGATGAGAGACACACGGTGATGTGGCCCCACTGTGATGAAGTGATGTTAGACACACGGTCATGTGGCCCCACTGTGATGGAGTGATGTTAGAGCACACGGTAATGTGGCCCCACTGTGATGGAGTGATGAGAGACACACGGTGATGTGGCCCCACTGTGATGGAGTGATGTTAGACACACGGTGATGTGTCCCCACTGTGATGGAGTGATGTTAGACACGTGTTGATGTGGCCCCACTGTGATGGAGTGATGTTAGACACACGGTGATGTGGCCCCACTGTGATGGAGGGATGAGAGACACACGGTGATGTGGCCCTGTGTGTGGTGGCAGCATTGGTGAACGGTGCTGACGTAGGAAGAGAATTGGAATGTGCCCATTACCAGAGAAGCAGGGCTTGTACCAGCTGTGACGGAGTGAGCTGGGGTTTAACTGCACCCGCGTCATCCCGCCTGCCCCCCAGGAGGGCTTCGCCTTTGCTGATTCCTGCAGGCAGGTCTATATTAAGGATATTACAGCTGTGTGCATCTGTGGGGTGGGGCCAAGCTTCCTGTTCATGAGGGCGTGTAGGAGAAGAGACTAGTCGTCTATGTGTGTGTGTGTGTGTGTGTGTGTGTGTGTGTACGCCATTCGTATGTGTGAATGCTCCAACACTGACCGTGACTCACCAGTTTAGTGTAAGCCTGCAGTGTGAGCAAGACCCCACCCCCACCACTACCCCCACCTTCCTCTCCGCAGATGCAGTCCTGATCCTCCATCCGCTGCCTCACGCAGCCTGTCCCAATGCACCATCCGGGGTGCAGGTGTAGCTGCTGGGTGTAGGTGCTGGGTGTAGGTTCAACCCACAGCAGTGCCATGTGAGACCAGAACGCATCTCGCTCAGCTTGTGCCACTTGTGTTCACCAGGGGCCATGTACCTGACATGAAGAGAAGGTGTTCCATGTCTGTCTCCTGTACAAAGAGGGCTGTGTGTGTGTGTGTGTGTGTATGTGTGTATGTGTGTGTGTGTGTGTGTGTGTGTGTGTGTGTGTGTGTGTGTGTGTGTGTGTGTGTGAGGACCCTGGTCATTTCTCCAGTATTATTTCCTCAGTAATCTGTCTCGTGCTATAATGTCTCA